>NC_083407.1:122205970-122360970 GCF_020745735.1 Hemiscyllium ocellatum | reverse complement strand
TAAATGCATTCCAACGATTTAATAAGGTAAGAAGAAGGAAAGTGGAAAACAACAGACCAGTTTACTTGTCATCTGCAGGAAAAAATCTTTTGCAATCTATCATAACGAATGTGATATTGGACACTGAGAAAGGGAAAGCAAACTTCAAGAGAATTATTCTGCATTTATGAAAGAGAAGTTATAACTTACAAACGTTTTGTCTGAAGATATATCTAAGCATAGAGAAGCAATGGATGCGATATAGTCAGATATTCAGGAGGATTTTTAATCAGCACCACAGTAACTTAGCAGAAAACATTAAAGCAAAGAGTATTGGGAGGAACATATACAAACAGGGAAGGTAAAATTTAAGTTTGCCTTCATTTAAAGGGAATCGGAATGCAGACGATGAAGGGTCGACTAGATTCAAAGCGTTAACTTGCCCTCTTTTACGGATGTTGTCTGACTCACTGTGGTGTCTAGCATGTGTTACTTTCAGTTCAGATTCCAGCTTCTGCAGTAATTTGTTCAGATGAGCAGTAAAAACATTCTGCACTATTACACAGCGTGCTGGTGAGACTGTGCCTGGAGCTGAAAAATGTGTTGCTGGAAAAGCCCAGCAGGTCAGGCAGAATCCAAGGAGCCGGAGAATCGACGTTTAGGGCATACGTCCTTCTTCCGGAATGCCTATGTCCAAAACATCTATTCGCCTGCTCCTTAGATGGTGCCTGACCTGCTGAGCTTTACCAGCAACGCATTTTTCAGATCTGATCTCCAGCATCTGCAGTCTTCAATTTCGCCCAGACTGTACCTGGAGCATTTTATACAATTTTGATGTCTTGATCTAAATAAAATATGCAGCTCCCATATACTGAATGGGCATTCTCCAGATTAATCCCTCAGATAGCAAGGTTTCCTGCCGACGAAACTTTGCCTGGGTTCAAGGCGGGAATCTGTTTGTGAATCTGGTGAACAATGATAGATTGATATATGAGAGCTTCATGTCTGTTTTACTTAAGAGAAGGAGGATGCAGAGACAGAATTCGAGAAGATGGGCTGAGAAGCTCTTGAGCAGATTGATGTAAGATGTGTACAGGGATTCATAGTTTTGGCTGGTATAAAATTGGACACGTCCCTAGATCCAGCTCAGTTACATCTCAGGCTGCTGTTGCAGACAAGGAATGAAAGGCGCTGATGAAAATGTTTAAATACAGTCTGGTCACAGGTATGGTGCCGAGGACTGGAGAACACCCTTTATGGGAAGGGCTGAAGAGACTGACCAAGGAACTACAAACCATTGAGTATCAGAACAGTGTTTGAGAAACTATTGCAGAAAATAGGTGGTTGTCGAAGACTGTTTGATTGTCAGTGCTATGTCCCTTATTATTTGTGGTAATCATAAATGATATAGATGTTAACTGAAGGGGCATGGATGAATGTGATAATTAGGTTTCTGTCTGACACATAGATTACTCGGGTGGTTGTCAGTGAGGAGGAAGGTCTTACGTTACAGGAAGATACAGATGGAATGGTCAGACGGGCAGGTTAATGGCAGATGGAATATAACCCTGTTAAATATGAGGTGATGCACTTTGAAGGAAGGGGCCAGACAGGGGAGGACTCAATAAATAGCAGGAGAGTCGCAAGTTCAGACGGTGCTTCTCCACACATCCCTGAATGTGACTAGACCAGGGAATAGATTAGTTAAGAAGTAATTGGCGACAGCAGGCATAGCCTTTACTAATCGAGGCATAGATTACAAGCGCTATATAGCAATTTGGCTAGGCTAAGATGGAATACTGTGTGCAGTTCAGGGCTCCACATTACAGGAAAGATGTGCTTGCACTGAAAGTGGCACAGAGGAGATTCAACAGGATGTTCCCTGCAATGGAGCATATCAGCTTTAGAGAGAGGCTGGATAAGCTCGCGTTGTTTACTTTGGGGCAGAGAAGACTGAGGGGAACGTGAGTTAGAAGGGTAAGATTGCAAAAGGCATGGACAGTGTAGATAGACAGCAGCCTTTCCTTTAAGTCAGAAGGTATAGAACAAATGAGCACACTTTTAAAGTTAAGGGTTTGAGGTTTAGAGAGGATTTCAGGCTAATTTTTCAACCAGAGGATGTTGGCATCTGGAATGCATTTTTTGAGAGGGCAGTTGTTGTGGGTCATCGCACAGCTGAGAAAAGGTACGTGGACAAGCACTTGAAGTGTCAAACCACTCACGTCTATGGGCCTGATGTATGAAAGTGAGACTAACGTAGATTGTACTGTATTTCTGAGTGTGCAGAGATTGCTTCTGTGATTGTATGACTGTGGAAGATCAATCACTGAGCAGCCTAAAACAGGAAATGATGGGTTTGTGAAGCGCACATTAAGAAGATTGAAATGTAAAAACTTCTCAACATACAGTATACCAAGGTGAAATGTCGAGAATATCAATGTACCTTCCTTACAGGCTGAAACCAGAGAATAGGAAAATAACAGGACTATGAACCAACCACTTCTGTTTTGCCTTCCTGTCTCATTGTACATGACCAGACCTACGATATCTTGCTCCTCATTGTGCGTGCTTTTCGTTTAGACTTGAAATCATTCCTCAGTAGTCAAATCCAGACTTTGTGGATCCGCTGCTTTTAAGACATCTATGTAAAATAAAACAAGAAAACATTTCAAAAAGTAAACCCCAAGCAGAACTCAGTCTCCTGAGAAAAATTAAATAGAATCAAATCTGTACATAAACAGTTTTGGAGAAATTATTTCGACTGAAATATGATAAATCCCCATGACCTGTTAAACTTCTTGTTGATTACTAAGGGAGGTGGCCAAGGTAACAATGAACACTCTGTTTATCCTCTTCCAAAAGCTTGATGATTCTGGAACTGAATTCACAGATTTGACAGCAGCAAATGTAACCCCAGTATTTCTGATGGAGGCAGGGGAACAGAGTCTGCTTAGCACCAAAAAAGCAATCAGGACAATACAAGAGTCTATTAGAAAGGACACATTTTCAGGGAACTTAGAAAAGTACATTAATGTAAAAGTAATGAACATAGATAAAGTCTGGTTGAAACTTTGTAGCTCGGGTGTCCGTTGTTGTGGTTCTGTTCGCCAAGCTGGAAGTTTTTGCTGCAAACGTTTCGTTCCCTGGCTAGGGAACATCATCAGTGCTATTGGAGCCTCCTGTGAAGCGCTGCTTTGATGTTTCTTCCGGTATTTATATTGGTTTGTTCTTGTCGCTTCCGGGTGTCAGTTTCAGCTGCAGTAGTTTGTATGTGGGGTCCAGGTCGATGTGTCTGTTGATGGATGTTCATGCCGCTTCCAGGTCTCAGTTTCAGCTGTAGTGGTTTGTATATGGGGTCCAGGTCCATGTGTCTGTTTATGGAGTTTGTGGATGAATTCCCTGGCTGTTCTCTGTCTGGCTTGTCCTATGATGGTAGTGTTTTCCCAGTCAAACTCATGTTCCTGGTTGTCTGAGTGTATGGCTACTAGGGATAGCTGGTCATGTCGTTTTGTGGCTAGCTGATGTTCATGGATGCGGATTGTTAGCTGTCTTCCTGTTTCTCCTATATAGTGTTTTGTGCAGTTCTTGCATGGTATTTTGTAAACTACGTTGGTTTGGCTCATGCTGGCTATTGGGTCCTTTGTTCTAGTGAGTTGTTGTCTGAGTGTGGAGTTTGGCTTGTGTGCTGTTATGAGTCCTAAGGGTCGCAGTAGTCTGGCTGTCAGTTCTGAGACGCTCCTGACGTATGGTAGTGTGGCTAGTCCTTTTGGTTGTGGCATGTCCTCGTTCCGTGGTCAATCTCTTAGGCATCTGGTGATAAAGTTGCGTGGGTATCCGTTTTTGGCGAATACCTTGTATAGGTGTTCCTCTTCCTCTTTTCGCAGTTCTGGTGTACTGCAGTGTGTTGTGGCTATTTTGAATAGTGTCCTGATGCAGCTTCGTTTGTGTGTGTTGGGGTGGTTACTTTCATAGTTTAGGACTTGGTCTAAAAAACACACAGACAAAATACCAGGGAACGAAACGTTTGCAGCAAAAACTTCCAGCTCGGCGAACAGAACCACAAGAACATAGATAAAGTCATTGCTGATTAATTAAAGGCCAATCAAGTTTGAGAAATTGATTGGAAAATAAATTATGGCGCTGCAATGGATGCACTGAATTTGGGTTATCAGAAAACTTTTGATGAAGTCCCAACTATAGTGTTGTGACAAAGCTATTCCTTTAACAATTTTATTCTGTTCTTGTTTTATTTTACATGGATGTCTTAAAAGCAGCGGATCCACAAAGTCTGGGTTTGACTACTTGGGAATGCTTTTTGTATTGTTGAATTTAGAACGCAGATGGAGAGTTTGAAGATAACATCCAATAACAGGTTGCTGTGATTCAGCAAGGGAGACTAGAATATAATGAGATAGGAGTTGGCTGAAGTCGTCTCAAAATAAATACTTCATCATGGGAGAGTTGACAAGCAGTAGAGAATTTTCAAAGGAGATTTTTAATTTCCGTGGCAAAAGTATATTCCAGTGAAAAGGAAAGACTGTATGAAAATGGGTAATCTGTCAATTGTGTCTAAGGAGATAAGGGACGCTATCAAAGTGAAAGAGAAGGAATGCGACGTGGCCAAGAACAGCAAAAACCTAAAGGATTGGGGAAAACATGAAAGGTCAACAGAAAGCCACAAAATGACCTATAAATAAAAGTATGATAGAACACCAGAACAAAAAAAAGTACAGAATATAAAGATAGATAGATGATGGTATATACCATAAATATATAAAATAATTTTTAAAATGACGATGTAAATGTTGGCCCTTCAGAGGGTGGGAATGGTCATTTAGTCATAGGATATGACGAAATGGCCGAGACAATGAACAGGTATTTCGTATCTATCATCATAGTTCAGGACACTAATAGCATGCTAGTAATTGCCAAAGAGGCGGAGGTCGGTGAGTACCTTGGAAACAATCATTATTATGGAAGAGATGGTGTTGTGCAAGCTAACGGAGCTGAGGGTAGGCAAGTCTCCTGACCGTGATGGAATGCATTCCAGAGTTCTGGAAGAGATAGCGGGAGAAATAGTAAATGCAACTGTGGCAATTTAAAAAAAAATGCTGAACTCCAGGGCATTCCCAGCAGATTAGAAAACAGCAAATGTGACGCCACTGTTTAAAAAAGGAGGTAAACAAAATATGGGGAATGATAGACCAGTTAGCTTTTCCTGTGTAGTTTGGAAACTGCTTGAATGTATTATCAAGGAAGAAATAGCAAAGCATTTCGATATAAATCCATGCAGACGCAGCATGGATTCATGAAGAACAGGTCATTTTTAACAAGTCTTTCGGAAATCTATGGAGACAATACGACCAAGATGGACAACGAGGCGCCAGTGGCTGTGGTGTACCTAGATTTCCAAAAGATCTTCAACAAGTTGCCACACAAGAAGCTGCTGTATAAGAAAGAGGTGCATGACGTTACGCGTAAATTATCAGCATAGAGGATTGCTGAACTAACAGGAAGCAAATTGTGAGTGTAAGGGAGTGACATTCTGGCTGGCAATCAATACCTAGTGATGTGCCTCAGGGATCGGTGTTGGGACCACAATTATTCACAATTTATATAGATGATTTGAAGTTGGGGAGAACGTGTAGTGTGTCAAGGTTTGCAGATGACACAAAGAGGCGTTTCATCACAAAGCATGCAGAGGACTGTGGACCTCGTGGATGAACATAGATACTTTGAGTAAGTGGGTAAAGATCTGGCAGATTGAATACATTGTTGATAAATGTGATATCATCAATTTTGTTGGGACTTCCACTAAAAAGGGTTATTACTTGAATGATAAAACGTTGCAGCATGCTGGTGTACAGAGGGACCTGCGTGTCCATGTGCATGAATCACAGAAGGCTGGTCTGCAGGTACAGCAATTACTGAGGAAAGCAAATAGAATGTTGCCCTTCATTGCTAAACGGATTGAGGTTATCAGCAGTGAGGTTATGTTGCAGTTGTCCAGGGTGCTGGTGAGGCCATACCTGGAGTATTGTATGCAGTTTTGGTCTCCTTACATCAGGAAGAGTATACTGGCACTGGACGGGGTGCAGAGGTGGTTTATTCGGGTGATTCCAGAGGTGAGGGGGTTGGCATATGAAGTGTTACTTTGTAGACTGGAACTATATTCATTGAAATTTAGAAGAATGACAGGATGATCTCATATAAACATATAAAATTAAGCAGTGAGTATATAAGATAGAAGTAGAGAGGATGTTTCCACTGGTAGATGAAGCTACGACAAGAGGGAATGGCCTCAATATTAGAGGGAGTAGATTTCGGATTGAATTGAGAATGAAGCTCTTCATCCAGAGGTTTGTAATCTCAGGAATTCCCTGCCCATTTAAGTAATTGGTAATAATTCAGTAAACGTTTTAAAACTAAGGTAGGTACTTTTTGACAATAAATAAGGGATATAGTGAGAGCGCGGGAAGTAGATCAGATTCCACGAGTAGATCAGTCATGATCTAATTGAATGGCAGAGGACCAGACGGCCTACTCCTGCTCCTAGTTCTTGTGTTCTTATGAAAGGGGAGTGGCCAGTTATCCCAGTTTTGCTCCTCTGCTTTGGTTTGTTTGGTCTGAGTTCCGCAGTCTGGCTGTTTACTTTAAGCAGGCAACCAGTTGTGAAGCTACCGGACCCAGAAAACCAGGTCCATGTTTTTCCTCCCTCCCTCTGACAACTCTCCTGTCAGAAACTGGGTTTGATTTTTTTTTCCTTCCGGTTTTGCCATGGCGTGTTTATGGGGATTATATCAAGTACTTGGAACACAATCATTAAGTTGGGATAACCTGTTGGGTTTTCGGATAGGTTAGGTTATTCTGAGTTGTATCCTCTTCTGTTTGCGTCTCACTCAGTAATCTTGCAAAAACATTCTATTTTGTCTTGAGCTAAGTGATTTGACCAGCTGCATCACTCCTGGTATATTTGCCTTACACTTGCTTCAGTCAACGAGCAAACGTTGGGTTTGTGCCAATTCCTTGAAATGATTTGAGGGGTCTGTCCTGGCCCATAAAAGTGTGTAACAGCGAGATCTAATATACTGGCATGGGTTGAGAATAGGAGAGCTGATAGGATAAAGTGAATCAGCATAAACCATGTATTTTGCAGTAGAAAGCAATGACTAGCGGGATAATCCAGGAATTGAGGTTTGGGCCCCATCTATTCAGAAAATGGATCAAACATTTGTTCATAAGTATTAAATGTAACTTTTCCAAATCTGCTGACGGTACCAAACTGAAATTGTGAGCGGGTGAGGAGGATATAAAAATGTTTCAAGTGATTGCGACAAGTGGACGAAATGGTAAAATACGTGGCAGCTGAAGAACAATGTGGATATACGTAAGATTGAGCAATTTGGTTGGAGAAATAAACTAACAGGCTAGCATTTCAAAAGCAATTAATGTAAAGAAGTTGCTGCATGAAGATACTTTTGATGACTTCTTCAGCAGACTCCAATGTCCATGCAGGGCAGTCAGTTCTGAAGCCAGAAGTCAATATTGGAATTGATATCGGCACACTGACCAGTATGCATAGACCCACCAAGTGGGGAGCTCTATCATTGAAAAGAATCTCGATCTCCTTGTACACCAGCCACAGAAAGCAATACTGCTGCAACAGAAAGCAGATAGAAAGATAAGTGGTGTGTTGAACTTCATTTCCGGGGGATTTGAGCCCAGGTGTGTCTTACGACAGCTACACAGGGCCTTGGTGAGCCCCCATCTCGAACATTGTGCAATATGTGTGCAGTATTGGTCTCCTTATCTAATAACGGGCAAACCTGACATTGAGGGAGTGCAGTGAAGGATGACCAGATTGATCTCTGGGATGACAGACTTGTCGTGGGAGCAAAGTTTGTGGCGACTGAGCCTGTATTCCATGGAGTTTAGAAAAATGGTGGAGATCTCAGTGAAATATATAAAACTCTGACAGGGTGAAACAGATTATCAGCAGGGATGATAATTCCACTGGTTGGGACGTCTAAAACAAGGGCCACAGTATTAGGTACAGGCAAGCCACTCTGCATTGAGATGACAATAGATGTCTGCACTCGCAGACTGATAAACCTGGGGAATTCTGTCCCACATAAGACTGCGGAAACTAAGGCACTGAATATAAATAAGGATATTTAAACACTAAAGGGGTGAAATTGCAGCAGGAGGTTGGTGTCGAGATTCAGGATCAGCCATTGTTATATTGAATGGGAGAGCAAAATTGACGGACCAAAGTTCCTACTTCATATATTTCTGATATCAAAGGATATACAGTATATTCTGTTAGGGAAAGTTTAATTGAATAGTTGTTTGGTCAAAACCTAGAGTGAGGAAAGCTCAATGTATTGAAAGGCCTACTCATTTCGCGATGTTTCTGTGCAGTCTGTGGAAAGCTCTGTTATTGTTGTCATAAGCTCTCAGCTGTAAGGAAGGAGGTCTCTGCAATGTCTACAGGACTGTGCTTCCTAATTCATTTTCCGATATAGAGGCTGGTACCGGGTGTTATCTCACTTATAGCCATTAAGACCTCGGAGAAGTTTGATATAACGGCCTTGCATGGCGGCTTCAGAGATCATTTAAGAGTTTACCACATGTATGTATATCTGGAGTCACTTTTTGGGTCGACCAGGAACGCACGGGAGATTCACTTCCTGATTGTACATTGGGGAAGGAAATTTACGTTGACAATGGACATGCGCTTCAAGGTCAATATTACTGGCACCAGATTTTAGATCTCGATATTTTATTAATTGTTTCTAACTTCCACTAGCTGCCAGGGAATTATACTGGTCTAGATTAGTAATCCAGTGACATTTCCACAGCAACACCGTCTCCACATGGGGGCCTGTGTACATTATTTCTGTGCTGGTCGACAGCTCTGTCAAAGGAATTCTTACCAATTTGACTATTGTGATCGGACTGAGGAGGAGGTAATTGGTCAGATTGTAATTATTCTCCTCTTAGGGGGCGGGACACTTTTGTGTAATTTTCCACATTGCCAGGGAGATGTCAGAGTTGAAGCTGGAATGAAACAGCTTCCACAGAGACACGGCTTGTTGTGCAGCACAAGTCTTTAGTTTTGTTGCAGGAACGGGGTCAGGGCCCATTCCCTTTATCGCATCTACTGTGTTCAGCTGTTTCTTCATGTTACGTGCAGCGAATCGAATTGTTTGAAGTCTGGCATCTGCGATTCTGTGGGGATCATCCAAGCAACACTTCTGGCTGAGGATGGTAAATAACTGCGTCCTTGTCTTTTACACTGATGTGCAGGAAGGTTCCATTTTTTTTTCGGGGAATGGCAAAGCAATAGCCGAGTGGTGTTGCTGCAGATGTGTTAGTATAACAACCCCAGGAATGTTCTGGTGACCTGAGGTCGAATCCTGTTACAGTACATGATCGAACTGCAATTCAATAAATGTTTGGGATTAAGAGTCTAATGATGATCATGAATCAATTGCTGATTGTGAGAGAAATCGATTTGGTTCACTGATGTCCTTTAGGGAAGGAAGCTGCCATCCATACCAGCTCTGGCCCACAGGTAACTCCAGACACACAACAATGTCATTGACTCTAAACAGTCTTCTGGGCAATAAATGCTGACCTAGTCAGCGATTCTCTAATCCCAGTGAACGTTGTTTTCAAATAATATTTGTGGAGTCCTTTTCTCTCGTCAGTTGTTCCATGGTTCAACCACATTTCTGACTGGATGTGGCAGGACTTCAGAGTTTCGATCTGATCTGTTTGCTTTGTAATCCTGTTGTCCTCTCTATCAGACATTAGTCCTGCTGTTTGGAATGTAAGTACAGTAGTCAGTGTGAAAGCTTTAAATGGATTGTCAACTTTTTCAGGCAGTGGTGGTGGGTGTATGGAATGACCTGCCAGATGAGCTGGTAGATGCAAGTACAGTGACAACGTTTAAAAGACATTTGGGCAAACATATGAATGGGAAGCGTTTAGAGACATGTGGACCAAATGCAATCAGATGGGACTAGTTTAGTTTGAATAACCTGATCAGCATGGACAGGTTAGATGAAATGTTTGTGTCCAATATGACAGTATGAATCTAGAAAGCGATGGAAAAAGCAAGAAATAGGTGGAAAAGGGATAAAAAGATATGATGTAAAGAAATTGGCAAGAAATATAAAAACAAGCATCACAAGTTTGTCTGTGCATACATAAAAAAGTTGAAGATGAGTGTGTGACTTTTGGTAGAAAGAAAGTTAGGAAAGTATATTGGGGTCATTCGGAGGGTGTGACTGGGGAAGTGGCCACAGTGAACAGGCAGATAATTTACACCAGTATTTGACATCAATCCTCACAGGGAAGGCACTGTAAGTATTTCAAAATCATGAAGAAAATGGGAATAGGAGTATTCTCGAACTGTCTCTTACAAAATGTACAAGGTTTTTAACAACAAATAAGACTAAGGATAGGGCAGGTCAGCAGTAATTCATAATTGACTTTAAAAGAAGTGGTTACAGAGTGATTGGTGTCACTGTGTGAAATATTCCATCACTCTCTGGATTACTGAAGTTTTCCAGTGAAACTCGTGAAGCTCCAATCTGGCGCCTGTTTTCAAGGATGTAGCGAGACAGAAAGCAGCATTTAGCCTAACTATTATTGCTGGGAATCTGCGACACTCTGTTATTAAGGAAGGAATTGCAGGGAATTTAGAAAAGCTCCAGGCAGAGTCAGCATGGTTTTGTTAAAGGGAAACTATGTTTTGCCTTGTAAAATCATGCAATTTCTTTTTTCTGGAGGTTCCATGAGAATGGAACAAGCAGACTTGATAAAGGGGAACTGGTAGACATGACGGTTTCCAGAGATTTTCCACAAGGTATCACAAAGTAAAGGTTCTTCCACCAGACAGAAATTCATACTATGATGGATAATGTATTAGCATGGGATGATGGATGGTTATCACACAGAAATTGGAGTCAGGATTCATCAATCTTTATGATAAAGACATATCTACTGGATTAGCACCAATATCAGTCCAATGGCTTCAGTTATTTTCATCCATAGTGAGAGCCTGAGGGAGGGTGCTGAGTGCAATACACATCCGAATTTGAGGATGACACTGACAACAAAAAGGCAGCCTGTTATTTAATGAAGAGGAGTCCTAACAAAGGAGCAGTAGAAAAGGGATTGGAGTGTTCCTGCGCATGAAACGTAAAGTCATCATGCTGATGCAGAAAGATTGGTACATTAAGCGGGTTTCTGGGATGAAAGGGTTGAATTATTGAGTACATCTAAAATGGTGAGGCAATTACTCATTGTGCTTGAAATGAATGAGCGTGAAGTTACTGAAATGGACAAGGTACAGAGGGAGCTTGACAAGGTATTTGTTGAGAATGTGGTTCCACACCTGGGCAGAGTGTCTGATCCCGGGACATTGATACAGAATAAGGGATATCGATTTCAAACTGAGATGTAAAGAAATGCCATCTTTCAGATGATAGTGAACGTCTGGAATTCCAGAACCCAGACAGTTGTAGAAGGTGGGTCACTGAATGTATTTATAGAGGGGGTGGATTGGTTTCGGACATACAAGCGAGTTGAGAGATGCGAGGGGGTAGCAGGAAAGTGGAGTTGAGCCAGCCTGGATTCTACAAGTACATTTCCGAAATAAGGCCTAACCATCGGAGTGACCTCGATCTGCTCCTGTTTAGCAGGTCCGAAAGGCTGAATGGAACATCAGAACACAAGGCTGAGGGAGACGAGTGGGCCATTCGGTCCTTTGACACTACTCCACCAGTAAAGTAGGTTATGGTTCATCTCACTGTGCTCTCAGCTGCACTTTTCTCTCAATGCACCATTATCCCTGATTTACCTGTCTCTGGGAAATCAGACGAAGCCAGCCTCGATATGATATAAAGATTCAGCCATCACAAACTTCTGGGAAAGAGAATTCCCACTTGCCCACTTTGTGAATTCTCCTCACTCCGGTTCAGACTGTGGTTGGAGGGTGCATCTGTTACCTTTTCTAGTAACGCTCCTCCACTGTTTGCAACAAATTTAAATGTAACCAGGTTGGAGATATGGCCGATGATAAAGGTCTCAAACTGGGTCAGGTTCAGGATAGGAAGAAGTCAGGCAGATTGCTTTAGTCAGCCACAAATAACGAATCGAAATAACGGAGCAGCATGGTAGATCTGTGGTTAGCACTGCTGCCTCATATCAGCAAGGAGTTGGGTTCAATTGCAACCTTCAATTCTCCCCGTATCTGTGTGTGTTTCCTCCCGGTGATCCAGTTTCCTCCCACATTCCAAAGATGTGCAGGTTAGAGCTAATTGGCCATGCTCAATTGCCCATAGTGCTTAGGGATGTGTAGGTTAGGTAGTTTAGTCATGGAAAATGCAGGATTGCTTGGTTAGGATAGGGGGATAGATCTGGGTGGGATGCCATTCGGTGGGCCAGTGTGAACTCAATGGACAATATGTCCTGCTTCCACACTGCAGAGGTTCTATAACAATGACAAGTTTGGACTAGACAAACACCCAGTGGTTATCTACCTGATCCATGCTCCTCAAGGTCTTGCATATTTCAATAGGATCACCTCTCATTCTCAGAATAATCTATTAAAGCCTCCATAATATAAGCCCTTCATTACTGGAATACGTGAAGCGAAACATCTCTGAACTGCATCCAATATAATTGTATCCTTTCTCAGGTAAGGAGACAAAATAACAACCTCACACCCCAGATGAAGTTATTCATTATTTTCTCAGTGTTGTGAGACTTTGGAAATCTCTTCCCGCAGAGTATTGGAGGCAGAGATATTGAATATTTCTGAGGCATAGACAAAAGGTTCATAGATAACAATGGAGTCAGGGATTATTGCGCAGGAATGTGCAGTGTGGGGAAAATGCTGAAATTGGTACAAAATGACATGATCCAAAATACTCAGGGACATAATGCAAAACAAATGGTAATGTAGGTAACTAAAATAAATGCAAAAGTGATAGAATAGAATTCCAAAGGACCATGGGGCTGCTCTGTCAGGAGAGAGACAGAGAGACCACTTGTGGTGGTTTAACCTGAGGGTCAGCACACCTAAGGTGCTGGGGTAAAGTTGAGAGAGCGTCCTCTTCATGATAATCTCTGTCAGTGTGGGGAATTGAACCTGCGCTGGTGTCCTCCCTCTGCATCACAAACCAGCCATCCAACCAAATGTGTGGGAGACTGTATAACTGTTACAGACCGAAACTGCCACAGACAAAGGACAATAGAAACGTTCTTAACAAGGAAAAATGTACAATTCAGTTAACGGTCAAGATAACGGCTGTGGATGAAAATGTTCTTGGCTAGAAATTGTATGTTATAACGAGACAAGTGTTTGGAAGCTGTCTTTGGCTGAATAATATAAGATGATACAAGTGAAATAACCAGAATACTAATTGTTATTGGTTACCGATAACCATAAAAGAAGTGTAGATTTTGGTCAGTCTCTGTAAAATGAACTTAGTATTACATAAAAGTAAACAACTGATGGAATATAATGTTTGGAGTGTCGGTCCCAGTGGGAAATGCCCTCGAACAGGCGCTTGAAGATAACCGGGGTGAAATTGCCTGAATGTCATCTGATCAGTGACAGGAACACTGATCAGGGGGTTGTATCAGTGAAAGTTTCGGAAACATGGAGATGAGAAAACCATCAAATAAACCGCAATCTTATTATATGCTAGAGCACATGTGATGGTTTGATTGGTCTCATGATGGATTTTAATTGGATGTGATGTGAAAAACATACAATCTGTACTCCTTCCCCTTATATGTTATAAACTGATGCATTGACATTTCCCTTAAAACCGAAATTACTTGGAACTTATTCTGGAACATCCCATAATCGACGTTCTCAAGAATATTCTATCACCGTGTGAGGGTATTGAAAAGGCGGGAGAGAGAGCAAAAAAGGAAAGGTGCTGCGTGCAGCAGTGAGAGTGATGGGTCATGAGCCTTGATGGGAAGGTGCTATAACAGATATACAGTGTTTATAGTGTGGGAGTAAAGTGGAGAGGGAGAGAGAAAAAGAGAGAGAGAGAGAGAGAAGGTGTTGCATGCAGGATTTCGAGTGGTGAAGTATGAGCCTTGTTTGGGGTAGATGATATAAGAGATTTCAAAGAATGTGCGGGCGCATGGAGAAGACAGTGACCCTTATTCTGGCAGAATGGGGCATGTTGTTGATGCCTGTCCTATATTGTTGGACATTTCTTCAGACCTCAGATCCTGTACTGAGCTGGGTGGTGAGCTCACACCACTGTGCAGGGCAGCTCCAAACTGAGAAAGCTCAACCGTTTGCCAATTGGCCTTTTAAAGATGGTACCAGTGCCAAGGATCACAGAATATCCATGGGGCATCCAAGCGATGGTGTTTACCTCCAGCCATGAAGGGTGGGAGAATTAGGCTGGCATTGAATGAGAGGGATACCAACGGGTGGGGCGGGTAGTTAATGATGTGAGTTCAATTAGCTAACACCAGGAAATGAACTCGGCCTCAGACAGATGATCCCTCAGTCACACTCAATGAAAATGGCACTGAGTTAATTATTGCTAGTTTCTGCCCAATGAGTTGAAGTATCTGCTGACCCCACTCCCAGTTACAAAGCTGAAGAAGAAATGCTTACCCAAAACTCTCCATCATCTGAACTCACACCAATATCCCATTCCCCCCTCATTCCTGGCTCACGTTGCTCAATGCTGTCAAAATATCTTCATTTCAGCATTCTGAAAACTGTGATCTTCCTTGAAATTGTATTTCAATCTCCCTTTCCCTTTTTTACCCAAAAATATTTTGTTTGTTGATATTTAAACTGATTTCCTCGCCATCTCTCTCTGACAGTGATGTTCACAACCACAGCACCCCCTTGTCAGGGCACAATGGGCATATGGGGCTGTAAATGGATGGGAGCTACACATTCTGTCACTTCCAAGCATGCGCTGCAGGTTTCCTCACTCTTGGCAGTGATCTAACACAGTGTAACTGAGCAATGTACTGGGGTGGTGAAAACAGCTGCTTTGACGGTAACTGCTCCAGGTTTACAGATCCATTCACTGCACAGCTCCTCATACTGTACAGATGCATTGTCCACGTCTATAGTGGAAGACACTGGTGTAGGCTGCATATTACCCCATGTTGGACAGACCGTTTCGTCAGCGTTTCTGAATCAATGCATCGGGGTGTATTGTACTGCTCCACGTGTTGGACAGCGAGCGAGTTGACTGGAGAGACCTGTGCTATATTCCATCCTGGACTGATTGCTGGGTTGTACTGAACCTGGTTTGCACAGTGCTCCATGTTGAGCAGATATCTCGTCTGGGCTTATACGGTTTGAGCTGGATCTGTGAGGTGGATTAACTGTACGATATAATTCCTGATAGAACTATCGCTCCTCCAGCATGGTGCATTCCGCTGTTAAATCCTGTGTTTCTGCAACATGTTGTTCATTATGTAGTTAGCCAATTAAAACGTGAATATCTGTCATTTTTGTTATGTAACTGAGCAGGCATAATCTCAGAATATGTGATGAAGGTAGTCTTGACTGGAACATTTTCTTATTTTAAAGATAAATGTGAGGTGCTGTGTTTCAGATGCAATTCGCTTGGTCAAAATATTCAACATTAAGCAAAACACAATTCATTCAATCACTGTCGACAAAACACACAAAAAAAATCAGAATAATAGATTGTTTAACTACTAAACAATAACTGTTCCAATATGGTAACATCCTATAAACACACACTTGTCAAATAATAAATTCAGGAAACAGCTTGTCTCACATGCAGTTCTTGAATCCAGGAGCAAAGAACACCAAAAGAGAGAGTGTAGCGGCTGGGATAGATTTTCAGCATTCCAATCCTGCTGAGACCCCAACAATAAGTGGGGAAAGCTAAAACGAAGAATCCTGTTTCTGTGACAGCTTGACCGTCACTCCACAGGACCAGGCCGCAGCTGCAAGGACCACAAGGAATGGACTGTATTTACACTGTCTATGGTACTCTAGGAGCCTCTCAAAAATGCCTAACCCCACCTAAGCCATTAATCTAGGGTAAGATAAATGTCAAAGTTAAACATAAATAAATGAAAACGAAAGGATGCAGCAGGCCTGGTTATCAGACACAGCCGGCCTTGGGAGTCCAGCAATTCCGATCCTGCCAAAACATAGTAGTATCATCAAGCTAGTGAATAGAAAGCATCATCTCTCTGCCTCACCTCTAACTTTACAATTGGAGATTATGATATTAGCCCAATAGTCAGCGATGTCAATATCCCAACCAGACTAAGTATTATTGAGACTTATCAGGATTGTAGTGAAAGGGTAAACTGGAGCTGTTTGTCCATTGACTGTGATTGATGTCAGTCTCCATGGATACGAACTGTGTCATTTGAGGGTTTCCCTCTTCTATTAGTAAGGGGCTTCCTTCAACCTGTTATTCCATAGTATCATCGGCAGCATCATCCTCAAGACAATAGTGCTCAGCAGCTACAGGCTGAGGGAGAGGAAGAGAATCTTAGAACAACAGACTGGAATGTTCCAACAATGGATCAGAATCTGAGAACATTAGACTGGAATGTTCCAACAATGATCAGAATCTAAGAACAATATACTGAAATGTTCCAACAGTGGATCAGATTCTGAGAACATTAGACGCCAATGTTCCAACAATGGATCAGAATCTGAAAGCATTTGCCTGGAATGTTCCAACGATGGGCGGTATTTTATCCTTGAGTCTATACTTGCTTGCTCAGGATTAGGCATGGTTAGAGTTGAATAATTCCTCCACTATTATGTGTAGTTTTTCCGTGTTACGTTAGCATGTTTTCCTGGAAGTGGGAATAAAGCCATTTTTTAACCAGTCTCAAAGGCATCTTCCGTCACTGAGAGAGCAGACCTATGTTCTCTCTGGAATTCAGAAGCTGGTGGGGAATGGCTAACTGTTTCAGAATGAGGGTGTTGTGGCTGTTGATAGGATTATGGACAATGTAACGCTGAGTAGAGGAATACCATGGAACAGTCCATCTGTGCATTTCCTGCTCCATTTGTTTGTGATGTTGGAGCATCTCTGACACCTTCCTGTTCCTGTGTTAGTGACTTGAGAGGCTGAATGGCCTCTCCCTGATCCTTTTTAAATAACTCCAGGTGTGAAATAGTCACTTTCTGATCCAGTGTAGGTGATGCGTGGGAGTGAGCAGACTCCTTGACTTCCTGTGAAACGGCAGGAGGGACTGAATGGGCTGTTCTTCTTGTCCAGTTGGTTTGATGTGCTGAATAACTTTCCCATATTTCGGTGAAGCCAGATTGAAGTACTGAGTGAACTTCTGCGTTTACTGTGGAATTGTGCAGTGTTGTTTCATGCATGTTACCGACAGTTTAACAGCACAGGCTTAAACGTTGACTCAGTCTTGTTGCACATGGACACAGACTGCATCGGGAGGTCAGGGATGACGAAGCTTTTTGAATATTATGTAACATTGTAAGAAACAAACTCAATAAAATTTTAGATGAGACCAGCAAGTCCAGAAACAAGACAATTTGTTACGGACTTGCAAGTATGGGCTGCAACTGCACAAGGCAATTGAGCAAATTAGACTTGGGTTAGTTTACAATTATACCCATGAGCTGAGTGAGGTCACCTCTCCAGACTCCTAATTACCCAATCTCTCTAACTCGGCTATACAACTGCCCATCTTCGCTCTACCCTTATTACTTCCCCTTCCCCATGTTGCCAACCTTCCTCTCTGTTAGTGTTGACATGCACATTATTTTGTCGCCATACATCAAGATATAGTTTTAACATTTTGTATCAATACTGCTAGTACATTCCATTCTCTATCCACTTCATCAATTTTGTATCATTTTTGTACAACTCAGGTATTTTAGCTATCTCCGTTTTTTTGCCGAAAGCTTATTTTCAAAGAGTTAACTTGCTTATATCATACTCCAGAATTAGTATTTAATTATCCATAATTATTTATTAAAAATAAAGATAAAATTCCCTAAGTACCTGCAGAGTTAATAGATTTTTTTTCTGCTGGGCCCCTTTTCTTCATTTTTTTTCCATCTGCGAAAACAACTATTCTTTTCTTTTCTAACAACTCCCCCATTTCTTTTATTTTACCATTCGTTGTTTTTGCAATTTTTATTTTCTGCCCTCTTTTCACCCTAAGGTGTAGAGGTCCACAATCTTGCCATTTCTGCCCTCTTAAGTCTGCCCTTTTCAAACTCTACGAGTAATCTATTACTCTCTCTTTCTTGTGTGTTTAATGTTGTCATGATCATCATTGACTGTTGACCTCCCAAGGACATGATCAACTTAGACATTAGCCACTTAAATACGTGCAATCCAATTATTAGTCCTACAATTATTAGTAAGACATAAATACCTAAATTAGCTCACCATTTCCCCCAACTGGTAAGTCCCCAGTCACCCCATTCCCATTTCTCATCTTCTCGAAGTTTATTCTCAATTTCTTTTATATTCTTTTTCTTTTCCTTTACTATTACTGCCTTATCTTCCACTAGGGAAGTGGCGTCTGAGATGAAGGTGCAACGTTCCTTACCAATTAGTGCACAGGTTAACTCTTTTTCGGCCAAGAGATAATCTAGAGCCATTCGATTCTTTAAAGCTGTTAATCATGTGGCAATCATTTCGGTGGTTCTGGCCGATATTTGGGAATGAGTTTCTTCCATTTCATCGGAGGTATCATTAACTAATTTCTTAAGGGCAGCTGCCAGTTTATGTATCTCCCCCCCCCCCCCCCCCCCCCCGCCCTTGCAGTGCCGTAGCTTGGGAATAATGTCCAAACCGACAGTCAGCGACCTCTCAGGTCTTACGTTTTACTCCCCCTTCATTTCTCAGGTTGTGGACTGGAGACACCTGTGCTATATTCCATCCTGGACTAATTGCTGGGTTGTACTGAACCTGGTTTGCATAATGCTCCACGTTGAGCAGATATCTCGTCAGGGCTGAACCATAAGAAGGTATCTGGGTTTAGACAGGTGTCTGTTACTAATACAAGGTCATCTTTTTCCATCAGAATGGCTTTGCATTTTAAAATTCGCGAATCTGTTAGCCATCTTCCTGCCTTTTTGTTTAACACAGTTCTGACTTGATGGGGGGTACTAACTACTAGTGTTCCTCCAATATTGAGCTTCAGACTTTCTTCTTCCAACATGGCAGTCGCTGGTCCTGTCTGTATACATGCGGGCCATCCACTTGAAACTGCGTCCAAAACTTTGGACAGGAAAGCAAGAGGCTGTCTATTTCCTCCTCCTTTCTGAGTGACCACTACTAAGGCTGCTCCATCATTTACTGTTACAAAAAGGTGAAATAGTGTCTCCAGTGAGGGAAGGGCCAAAACTGTTGTGGTTCTGCTCGCCGAGCTGGAAGTTTTTGCTGCAAACGTTTCGTTCCCTGGCTAGGGAACATCATCAGTGCTGTTGGAGCCTCGTGTGAAGCGCTGCTTTGACGTTTATTCCGGTATTTATATTGGTTTGTTCTTGCCGCGTCCAGGTGTCAGTTTCAGCTGCAGTGATTTGTATGTGGGGTCCAGGTCGATGTGTCTGTTGATGGATGTTCTTGCCGTTTCCGGGTGTCAGTTTCAGCTGTAGTGGTTTGTATATGGTGTCCAGGTCCATGTGTCTGTTGATGGAGTTTGGGGATGAATGCCATGCTTCTAGGAATTCTCTGGCTGTTCTTTGTCTGGCTTGTCCTATGATAGTGGTGTTTTCCCAGTCAAATTCATGTTGCTGGTTGTCTGAGTGTATGGCTACTAGAGATAGCTGGTCGTGTCGTTTTGTGGCTAGCTGATGTTCGTGGATGCGGATTGTTAGCTGTCTTCCTGTTTGTCCTATATAGTGTTTTGTGCAGTCCTTGCATGGTATTTTGTAAACTATGTTAGTTTGGCTCATGCTGGGTATTGGGTCCTTTGTTCTAGTGAGTTGTTGTCTGAGCGTGGATGTTGGCTTGTGTGCTGTTATGAGTCCTAAGGGTCGCAGTAGTCTGGCTGTCAGTTCTGAGACGCTCCTGACGTATGGCAGAGTGGCTAGTCCTTTTGGTTGTGGCATGTCCTCGTTCCGTGGTCTATCTCTTAGGCATCTGGTGATAAAGTTGCGTGGGTATCCGTTTTTGGCGAATACCTTGTATAGATGTTCCTCTTCCTCTTTTCGCAGTTCTGGTGTACTGCAGTGTGTTGTGGCCCTTTTGAATAGTGTCCTGATGCAGCTTCGTTTGTGTGTGTTGGGGTGGTTACTTTCATAGTTTAAGACTTGGTCTGTGTGTGTTGGTTTCCTGTGTACCCTTGTGGTGAATTCTCCGTTGGGTGTTCTCTCTACTAACACGTCTAGGAATGGGATCAGATATGTTGATGACACCTTTGTAATCATCAAAAACACAGATATAGAAAAAAACACACCGAATCATCAACGCCACACTCACAGGAATCCGATTGACACGAGAAGAGGAAAAGGATAGCCAACTCCCATTCCTAAACGTGTTTTTGATGATTACAAAGGTGTCATCAACATATCTGATCCATTCCTAGACGTGTTAGTAGAGAGAACACCCAACGGAGAATTCACCACAAGGGTACACAGGAAACCAACACACACAGACCAAGTCTTAAACTATGAAAGTAACAACCCCAACACACACAAACGAAGCTGCATCAGGACACTATTCAAAAAGGCCACAACACACTGCAGTACACCAGAACTGCGAAAAGAGGAAGAGGAACATCTATACAAGGTATTCGCCAAAAACGGATACCCACGCAACTTTATCACCAGATGCCTAAGAGATAGACCACGGAACGAGAACATGCCACAACCAAAAGGACGAGCCACACTACCATACGTCAGGAGCGTCTCAGAACTGACAGCCAGACTACTGCGACCCTTAGGACTCATAACAGCACACAAGCCAACATCCACGCTCAGACAACAACTCACTAGAACAAAGGACCCAATACCCAGCATGAGCCAAACTAACGTAGTTTACAAAATACCATGCAAGGACTGCACAAAACACTATATAGGACATACAGGAAGACAGCTAACAATCCGAATCCATGAACATCAGCTAGCCACAAAACGACACGACCAGCTATCTCTAGTAGCCATACACTCAGACAACCAGCAACATGAATTTGACTGGGAAAACACCACTATCATAGGACAAGCCAGACAGAGAACAGCCAGAGAATTCCTAGAAGCATGGCATTCATCCCCAAACTCCATCAACAGACACATTGACCTGGACACCATATACAAACCACTACAGCTGAAACTGACACCCGGAAACGGCAAGAACATCCATCAACAGACACATCGACCTGGACCCCACATACAAATCACTGCAGCTGAAACTGACACCCGGAAGCGGCAAGTACAAACCAATATAACTACCGGAATAAACATCAAAGCAGCGCTTCACACGAGGCTCCAACAGCACTGATGATGTTCCTTAGCCAGGGAACGAAACGTTTGCAGCAAAAACTTCCAGCTCGGCGAGCTGAACCACAACAACGGATACCCGAGCTACAAATCTTCAATCAGATTTTAGGGCCAAAACTGGGGCTTGTATTAAAGTACGATTTAACTAGCGTATTTGTTTCTTTTTCTTCTTCTGTCCAGTGCAATTTTTCATGTTCGGACTCAGTCAATTTATAAAAAGCCCCTTTGTTTTCTGAGCGCATGACTCTACCTATAATCTGCAATAGCCCATTAATCCTCGAAACTTCCGTAACTCTCGTTTGGTTTCCGCGAGGGGCAACTCTTCTACCCCTTGAATTCTGTGGGTTAATGCGTCTAGTTCCTTTGCTAATATGGTGTCCTACGTATTTCACTTCTTTTTTTGCATATTGCAATTTACTCCTAGTTACTCTTAACCCCTGTTGTCCGAGGAAATTTAACAACCCATTGGTAGCTGAGCTTTCATCATTTCTATTTTGTCCTGACACAAGTAGATCGTCTACGTATTGCAACAGTGACGTTGTTCCAGGACTTGTTCCAGTACTTGCCCAAATAAACTAGGTGATTCTGTGAATCCCTGGAGAAGTATCGTCCATCGGAATTGTTGTTTTCTGCCAGTGCATAGGTTTTCCCATTCAAAAGGAAAGATATCACTACTCTCCGGGGTTAAAAGACAAGCCCAGAATGCATTTTTTAAACCTATCACTCTAAAGCAACAATGGTTGCATGGTATCTTACTAAAAATGGTATGTGGATTAGACACCACTGGATGGCGTGTTTGAACTTGTCGGTTTACTATTCTGAGACCATGTACGAGTCTGTAAGTCCCATGTGGTTTCCCAAATGGTAGTATTGGAGTATTATAGGTTGACATACATGGTTCCAATAACTTTCTTTTTCATTTCTCTTTTAAAAGACCTAACTTCACTTCTGGTCAGCAGTGCATGAATATACTCGATTTCCCCATTATAAACGGGTACTTCCCTAAGGGGAAATATTTGTGCCGATGCTCCACCTATGTACCCCTCTTCCCTTCTTTTTACTACTGATATCGTTCTAATCGGACTCAAGGGAAGGCTTTCCCCCAGACGTTTTTCAGGTTCTTGTATGGGAGGGGGTGCTGTGGGAGAGGGGAGCGACGAGCCATCATGATCATTGTTATATGGGGGAGGGGGTAAACTTGACAAAAGATCCCAGGAGGTATTCTTTGTTTTTTCTTCGCCTTCTTCCATTTTTGAATTTTTCAGAATTAAAATTTTTGGGCTCTCTATCCAACAGGCGACGTAGTCAGATTCTTCATAGGAGCACTTATGTTTCCAATTAATATATATATATTTAAATCTTGACATAACCAATCCTCGTCTGACCCGTATTTAGGCCAAACTACATTTGGGGCTTTAATGTTTTCCTTCGTCCACTCAAAGTAACAACATTTTATCATTTTTTTGTCTTTTCCTCGCATCCGAGGATTGTATTTCCAATGTCTTAGCATTTTTCCTAAAGGACTGTCCATTGGGATCTAGTCTTCAGATGTCTCTCTCATGCCTCTTTCTACACCTAAATTGCTATTCTTATTTCCCGTTTTAATACTCGGCCATTTCTTGATATAATTTTAATTAACCTCTCTGAGGTCCGGTGTTATCTTCTTCTACTTCAGGGTCCTCACATTTGCGTGGGGGATTTCCTCTCTAAACAACAGGTCTAAGGCTGGGTTAATCTAACCAGTTAAAGACCTTTATTCTCTTTTTTTTTAAGTTTCCAATTTCCCGTACTCTCTTACGGAACCGACCATCAAAGTAATGCTTAAATGTTAATTTTAATACCTTGGTCTGTGCACAAGAGTTACCTGGTCGAATGCGCATCTCGTTCCGCGGCAATACCAGACAGCAAAAAATATTGTCAATCTAAGGCGCCCGAAATTTATCTTTACTCGGGTGTTATGTACACAATAGTAACCCGACCGAACCGCAACGTCTTAGTGCCCTTAATCCCCTTCGCACCGTGGCGAAACAGCAAGTAATGCTGCAAATCCCGGCCGCCTCCTAAATCAGACCAACCCACCATGTCCCAACGCACCTCTGACAACGCCATAACAGGGATTACTGCTGCAAATCCGGCCTGCCCGTGAATGCGGGTCTTAAGTCTAGAAGAGTTACCCGACCAACCCGCCGTGTCTCAGTGTGCCTCGCTCATGGCAACCCGCCGTGTCTTAGTTCACCTTGTCCGTGGCAAAGGCTAATAACAAATGTCGCTGCAAATCTCGATCGATCTTGTGTACATAAGGGTTACCCGACAAACCACCACGTCTCAGCGCAGCAAGAACTCCGCCGGAACAGCAATTACTGCTGCACATCCCAGCCGCCCGCGAATGCGGGTCTTAAGTCGATAAGAGTTACCCAAGCAACCCACCATGTCTCAGTACGCCTCGCTCGTGGCAAAGACTGACAACAAAACAAAACGTGCTGCCTACCCCGGTCGCCCGGATAATACTTACTTACGACCTTTTTCTTACCCGGGTCTTGTGCACAAGAGTTACCAGACCGAACCCGCCGGGTCGCGTCTGCACGTCTTGTTTCCAGGGTCCCTCTGTCCGGATCTTGCTCACCCGAGCCACCACAGCAATGGGGGAAAGTAGAGACCGCCGAAATCAGCGAGGTGCACCTTCTCCGATCTTTCTGAAATTGCCGTGCGACCAGAGCTTGGGATCCCGGACGAGCACCTAAATCGGTTAGAAACAATCTCAATAAAATTTTAGACGAGACCAACAAATCTGGACACAAGACAATTTATTATACGATATTGCAAGAAAGAACCCAAATTGCAGAGAGCAATTGAAGCACATTAGACTTGGGTTAGTTTACAATTATACCTTTGAGCTGAGGGAGCTCACTTCTCCAGTCTCTAATTACCCAATCGCTCTTACCAGGCTACATAACTGCCCATCTTCGTCCAGCCATGCTACTTCCCCTTTTCCATGTTGGCAACCTTCCTGCCTGTTAGTGCTGACATTTACATTATTTTGTCAAGGTATAGTTTAACGTTTTGTATCAATCCTGCTGGTACATCCATTCCCTGTACACTTCATCAATTTTGTACCAATTTTTGTCCAGCTCAGGCATTTTAGTTATCTCAGTTTTTTTTTGCTGAAAACTTATTTTAAAAGAATTTACCATCTTATATTATACTCCAGAATTAGTATTTAATTTAACCATAATGAAAAGTAAAGATACACTTCCCTAGGTACTTGCAGAGTTCATGTTTTTATATCTGCAAAAACAACACTTCTTGTCACTTCTAACATTCCCCTCCTTCAGTATACCATTTAGCCTCACACCAGTTTTAGTACTTTGCTGATGCTCACCATGAATTAAACTGGATTAATTCTGGAACATTGCAGGCAGTATTGAGTAACATATCCATCATCATAGCATTGCAGTCCTCCGATGTATTCACTGGTTGACAAAAGTCACCTGTCTGCTGAGAGCAACATATTGAGTCTGTCTCCCTGAGGAAGGAACAGAAACAAACTTCCCGAAATACGAGGGAAAGAGTGACTGGTTAAAATGAGGAACAGCAGGAAATTAGAATTAATAAAAGGTTTGTCTTTGAAAATCTCATTGATTGAAGGTCGGTATGTTGCTGCATCAGATGAGCTACATCCCACAGTAGTGCGGAGGTGGCAGTAGAGCGAATGAAATAATTACTGATTATTCTTCAAAGTTTCCTGCAGACTGGAAAGCAACTATAGTAAATCTAAGTATGTAAAACACGACGGAGAGGTCAAACAGGAAAATAAATTGTAGTTAACTTGATATCAGCTGTGAGAAAAACATTGGAACCTTTTGCGAGGAATGTGATAACTAGACACTTGGAAAATAATGACATAATTTGTTATCGTCAATCTAGATTCAGAAAAGGGAAATGATCTTTGATAAACCTGCTCGATTTTGTGGAGGTTGTGCGTTGTGACATCGACAATTGAGAATCAGTGGGAGTGGAGTATTTGCATTTTCATCCGACGTTGACATGGTTGAATACAGGTGAGTGCAGAAAGTTAGAGCCCATGAGTAGGTAGGGGTGGAATACGCCGAATGACTTAAAAGTTGGATAATCGAGAGAATGAAGAGAGTTGTGCTTTTATCTGGAGTGAAGGCTTTGGTCGTATCAGAAGGATCAGAAGAAATAAAATGTTTCAGATGGGAACAACAAATATCATCATTCACATTTATGTTCATTAAATAGTGAGAGGTTGGGAAGTGCTGTTGTTGAAACAGACCTGGATGTGCTTGGTCATAAATGACTGACAGAATGTTTACTCAGCAGGAAGTAAATGATATGTGGCTCTTCTTGCAAAATGATTAAACTACCAGAGTAAATGTATCTTTCCCAATGGTATTGTTATGTTTAGAGACTATTTCGGCTATTGTGTACAGGTTGGAAATGCTTTATAAATAATGATCTTGTGAGCGATACATCCGAAGGGATTTCACAAGACTAAACCCTGGCATCGTGTTACCATGAGGAGAAAGTGAAGAAACTTGTGTTTAATATGTAGCACTGTGAGGGAATAAGAAGTTGAAACTTGATGGTTATAGTTGGACACTCTTTATGTCCCAAGCAACTGAATCGGGTGAAGATTCCATCCTTCTCATTGGTTGCTTGTTTCCCGGTAGTTTCCGTGCCTATGCAGAGCCCCATGTCTATTGACAGATATGTACAGACTCTGAATGGACTTTACTGTACAGATGCTGTGTGACCCTGCACTGAATGTTACACTGACAGCAGCTGTAATACCTTCATTCTGAAACAGATGGCCATTCCCCACCAGCTTCTGACCTCCATAAAGACCATGGGTCTAACTTCCTGGAATGGACAGCACTTTGGTGAATGGGTGAAAATGTTGTCTTCATTCCCACTGCCAGAAACCATGTTAAAATAACACGTATGTGCTATGAGTAATGAAGCAATGTGGAACAAGTTAGAGCAGTCTATCTGTGCAGCCAATTCACCATTTGTTTGTGATATTGGAGCATCTCTGACAACTTCCCCTTCCTGTGTCAGTGACCGAAGAAATTGAATGACCACTTCCTGTAGCTTTGTAAATGGCTCCAGATGTGAAATGATCTCTTTCTGATCCCATGTAAATGATGCGTGGGAGTGAGCGGTCTCCGTGTCTTCCGATGGAATAGGCAGTAGGGACTGACTGGGCTACCCCTCTACATGCCCAGTAGGTCTGATGGGCTGAATGACGTCCCCACATTCTTGTGAACCCAGATTGAGATACTGAATGAGCTTTTTACTTTTTCTAGGGAAGTGCGTTTTGTCTGTTACGTGAATGTTATCCAGACTTTAACAGCACAAGTCTGAATGTTGTCTGCGTCTTGTCGCACATGAACACAGATGGCTTCAGAATCTGAATGCTGATTTTTTTTTTCTGAACATTGTGTAGTCTTCAGTGAATATCCCCACTTCGGATCGTTGTGAACTCAATGGACTGAATGGACTGCTTCCACACTGCAGGGATTCCCCGCTGGCCAACTGCAGATGCCTGGGCTGAGGGAGATACCTTGAGAATCTCCTGCAGCGATACCCACGGCTGAGATGATTGATGCCCACCAATAATAATCGCCTTCCCTTGTGCTGTGAATAACTCCGAGCAGTGGAGAGGTCACAATCGATTCTCATTTTTGCAATTTTGCTCAGGCTCCTTGATGCCATCCACAGACTAATACTGCCTTGAGTAGGGCCAGTCTCTCTTACCTGACACCTTTTGTTCCCTCTTTTGTTCATATCAATAGGTCATGGTGTAGAAGTAGAGAGTGGTTTCTTCAAACAGAAGGACGTGATTGTCTAGAATTTTCTTACACAGAGTGTTAAGGGAGCTAGATCACTGAAAGGGACCAGTGGTGTCCTGCAGGGATCGGTTGTGGGACCGCTGCTTGTTGTGATTTTGATAAATGACTTGGATAAGAAGCGGAAGGGTGGGTTAGTAAGTTTGATGATGGCGCGAAGGTTGTGGAGCAGTACATAGTGTGGAGGGCTGTTGTCGGTTGCAATGGGGCATTCACAGGATGAAGAACTGGGCTGAGAAGTGGCAGATAGAGTTCAACCTGGAAAAGTGTGAAGTGATTCTCTTTGCCAGTTCGAATGTGAATGCAGAATACAGTGTTAAAGGCAGGATTGTTGGTAGTGTGGAGGAACAGATGGATCTTGGGGTCCATGTCCATAGATCCCTTAAGTTTGCTACCAAATTTTGATAGGGTTGTTAAGAAGGATGCAGTACTTTAGTTTTGATTAGCAGGAGAATGGGTTTAAGAGCCACGAGGTTTTGCTGCAGCTCTATAGCGTCTTGGCTAGACCACACTTGGAATATTGTTCTCAGTTCTGGTCACCTCATTCTAGGAAACATGAGAAAGCTTTAGAGAGGGTGGTGAGGGAACTTGCCAGGATGCTGACTGGACTGGAGATCAGGTCTTATGAAGAAAGATTGAGGGAGTTAGGGCCTTTCTCATTGGAGTGAAGCACGATGAGAGGTGATTGGATACAGGTATACAAGATGATGAGAGGCATTGACAGAGTGAATAGCCAGATACTTTTTCCCCCAGCAGAAATCTCTCTAACGAGGGAAAGAGGGTACATAATTTAAGTTGATTGGAGGGCGGTTTCGTGGAGATGTCAAAGTTTGGTTCATTACACAGAGAGTGTTGGGTGCGTGGAATACACTGCCAGCAATGTCAGTCGAGTCAGATATCTGAGGAACATATAAGAGATGCGTGGATAGGCACATGAAAGATAATGCATGAACGTATGTATTAGAGAAGGATAAAAGATCTGCACAACATCGAGGACCGAAGGGCCTATACTGTGCTGGAATATCCTATATTCTCTGTTCGACGAAAGTATTTAAATGGGCTTTAGATGGATTTTGCCCTGTCAGAGAGTTAAGTGCTATGAATAATTAGGCATGTAAGAGGACTTGAGACCGAGAGAAGATCAGCCATGATCTTACTGAAGGACAAGGCAATCTTGAGGGGTGGGGGGTAGGGAGCGAACGACTTGCTTATGTTTCTATGTTCTCACAATCTATTATTGGAAAGTTACAGGGTGTTATTTTCCTGGAAGTTTGGTTATTGAATGTTATAGTCAGGGAGTCCAGAGGATTTCCTGAGCCATCTCTGGGTGATGTGTCCGAGCTGTATTCAAAGTAAACCTGGTTCGATAACGTGACCAACAAATGGAGCACATTTTCCAGAATGGGGAATCTCTATAAAGAGAGATCAGGGGACTCTTTGATACCAAGTCTGGGTTTTCAAATTACATCTTTCAAATCACCTAAACCGTGTGAGAAAGTATTGAGGAACTGAATAGTTTCCTCTGTTTCTGTGCACGAGGTGATACAGTACGTGGCCTCTCATTGCTCTTGTCTAGCAGGCTTCAGGGGCTGAATGGAACACAGAAGCATGGGATTAAGGAACAGTACTGGATAATTTCACACTGTGAGCCTTCTCCACCAGGCACTAAGATTGTGGCTGATCAGGTTGTGGTCTCAGCCCTACTTGCCTGTCTGTATCCAATTATCCATGACTCACTTCATGGACAAAAACTTAATTAATACATCTTTGAATAAATGTAAACAAAGCAGCACCATAATCTTTTGGGGAAGAGAATTTCCACTCGAAAGGACTTTAGAACTTTTCCTAATTCATTTTATCGAATCAGAGAGTCAAACACCATGGAAACAGACACTTTTATCCAAATCGTCCATGCTGACCAGACATCCTAATCTGATCTAGTTCCATTTGCCAGCATTTTGCCAATCTACCTCTGAACCATTCTTATTTATGTATCTATCCAGATATATAATTTCAATGTCTAATTATACCCGCTTCCATGGGTGCTCTTGTACTCTGAGATAATCTTCCTCACTGTCCACTGCACCACATTTTGCTGTTATCAGTAAATTTACTAATCATGCCTCTGATATTCACATCCAAGTTGTGTGTATACATGATGAAAAGCAGCCAGCTCAACACTGATTCTTTCAGCACACCACTGGCCACAGGCCTCCAGTCTGGAAAATAATCCATTACCTTCAAGACAATTTTTCATCCAATTGGTTAAATTTCCCCCGATTCCATGGGACCTAACTGCTTTCAATTTTCATTTTAATGCTGTAACTCAACTTGTTTAGCTGATCTAAACGTATTTCCATAATCACATATTTACTCTTGTTTTGTTTCAACTATCTGATGAAACAACGTCACTGCCAATGCCACTTCAGCTTCCTCGTCTTTACATTTATGATCTCTCCTGTTTCAGCTGGTAACATTGGGACCTTGTTGCCTCACAATTAGGAAAGATTCCAGGATAAGGCTCCTGCATTGTGACTCCACTTGCTTTTCAACCAGAGCAGGCAGCACTCCTACCGATGAATCAGCTTCATACTTTACAAGGAACAAATTGTATTCCTGGAGCTGAAACTTTGTCCAATACCCCTACCACAATTTCTCCACACTTTACTGGACCCTCCATTCCCGCTTTACATAATTGTGCTATTTTTGCCTCATATGAATTCACTTTAGCAGTACCTTTTCTAGAAATAGTCCTACAGGAATACATACTTTTGCATCTTTCAGCATCACAGACTGAGAGGATCCTGTGTCCCTTAATAGTGTATCCTCTTTATCTGCCACTCCTGACCTATGTGAATACACTTTCCCTTTGGTGGTACATTTTATACGCAGATCTGGCACTTCCTCCTTGACCAACCTCAGATCAACTTGTACACTCTGATGCAGCTTTCTAGCCTCCACTGTGCTTTGTGCTACTGCTCCAATAAAACTCCCAGGCTTATCCTGTTTTCTTATATCTGTTTTTTTTTCCCTAGCCCACCAACAGAGTGATTTCCTGTTACCTAATTGATTGCAACGAAAACACCGAAGCTTTTTAACTTCTTTGTCCCCTTCAAGGATTTCTTTTTTATGCTGTGGTAAGTTATCCTTGCCATCTTCACTGAGATCTACATATCCATTTCCACATGAGGATTTCTCTATCCCTTATGAACTGAAACTGATTCTGGAAGCCAAAATGTGTTTTATGTAACAATTCATAATCATCTGACTCTGCAGCTGCTAACCTTGTTGTTTTCACTCTCTGCTCTTACACAGGAGTTTGCATTACTTCAGGCAATGAATCTTTCAATTCCACCAAATTAACTATCTCTCTAAGTGCATCATAGATTTGCTCGAATTTTAAAGTTCTTATCCATTTATCAAAATTACTTTCTTTGACTATTTCAAACTCGATATCAGTTTAACCAGGGTCAGTCGTAAGATTCCCAAAATGATGTCTATAGGCTTCTGGCACAAGCTCATATGCACTTTCTTCATCTCCTCATACTCCCCACAGCCCTCATCTGATATTGTTGCAGACACCTCACTTGCACTACCTACAAGTTTCGTTAGGATCAACAAAACCCACAAGGCCACTGGACTCTGCAATTGCTTAGCCACTCTTCCAAATGAAATGAGAACGATTTCCATATCCTATTCATCAAATTTAGGCGAGGTGTGAACATACTTATAAAGTATCTCACCAGTCTTTTGACTACCAGGGGTTTATTAATCCTCACGCTGTTCCTCACGAAGCTTACCTTCAGTCTTCATCTCCATCGTTAGCAGCTGACTTTCTACTCTCAGTGTGCATCACTGAAGCGCAAACGCTCTCCCTTTTTGTTTCTTTCCAGCTAAAGCCATTAGTTTTCTTTTCTCTTTCCTGGATAAAACCAATTCGTTTTCTTCGTTTCTCTTTTAATTTTAGTCGTAACGCAAACTGCTTCATTTCAGCTTCTGACTCAAGCTGCTTTATTTGCAATTGATGTTTAGTCATTTCTAAGGACCCCAATGCAGTTTCCAGCAAATTGGAATGCTGGGCTACTGCTGCAATCATCTCATCTTTCCTCCCATTAGGAGGTAACTTCAACTCTACCTTTTCTACTAATTCCCGCAGCTTGGACTTATGTGCATTTTGTGAAACTCCCAAGGTCGATTCTCCCACCTCCAAAACATCCTTTATGACTGTAGGAGTGATTGCTATCTGAAGCTCTGTTTACACACCAAATCCACGCACGATCAAAGAGACACTAACACCTGCCACTCGCTGCCTTAATTCTGCAAAGTCCCCCCAAACTGTTATGGACCAGGCCCGACCCCTCAAAACATTTCTAAGCAGATAGACCAGACGTAACTTTGGTATTTGTTGAAGGTTAGTGGAAAGTGGGTATTCAAAGAGTGAATTAGCTGGTCAGACTGTTGAGTTTTAAACAAACAAACTTTATTCACCAAGTTACGGAATGAAGCACATGAACTGAAACTAGAATGCCAAACTAACTTATCATATCCAATCGAGAGGCTATCCCCAGTTTACGAGGTTGTTCCAAAATACTTGCAACAATACCAATAAACAGACGCTTTATCACAAACAGTAAATCTGATACAAAAAGCTTACAGGTTATGAGGTCGGAAAGACAGAAGGAAGGGGAGAGCGTCCAATTGCAACAGTCACCCTGACACAACTAACCTCCAAACTGAACCAATCTTCCCAGCTAGAGAGTTGGCCACGTCCTCTTGATTATGCAAGTTTTTTATTTAAAGACGTGAACGCGTTCTGCCTGATTAGATATAAACAAAAGGACCCCAAATGAAACTTTCAAAATTCAGACATATTGTAGTCTTAGGTCATTTAGAACTTCTCTGAAGAATAAAAATCAAGGATAACATAACCTTGTAAAAGGACCGGCTTTGTGACAAAATGCCGCATTTGGTTTTGGACTGAATTCAAACAATGAAGTCAATAAAGTGTGTTAAAGTGCTTGTTAGTTTATATAAAAGAAGTGCTGAAGCACATTGAGTGTTGGAGATACAAAAGTGCCTCATTAGATCAATTAAAGGAATACCCAGGCAAATCCACATTTCCTGTGTATTGGAGTGCAAATATATACACTGTAATTATATTGGCTGGTGCCTGTTCTAGTCGAGAAGAAATCAGCATGGTAACAACATTTAGATCGTGGTTTTTGAGGGTGGTGGTAGTGGGAGGTTCAGGCAGTTACAGTATTGCAAACGGACAACGGAGCAGAATCGTCTAGCCTGGGATAAGAAATAAATCAACTATTCTCTCTCACAACTAACTTCATGAGAGCAATTAGTGATTTGGCCAATAGTCAGAGATGCCAACAATCAATCCAGTCCAAATGTCTTTGTGAACTGAAGGAAACATACTGAAAGGTGTTAACTGGATCTGTTTGTTAGGTGACTGTAATTGATGCCGGACTCCATGGATTCTTATGATGCCACTGGATGGTATCCCTCTCCTGTTAGTAAGGGGCTTCTTGCAATGCTTTATGCCATTATAACAGCAGATGTATCACCCTCAACGTTCACAGGGATCATCAGCTGCAGAGACAGGAAAAGGAGAGATGAACATCTGAGAATAGACTGGAATGATCCATTAATTGATCTGAATCTGAGAACATTAGACTGGAAAATTGCAACAATGGACAGGAGTTTATCCTCGGGTCTTTTCTTGTTTTCCTGGTCTTGGTAAACATTACCAGATCGGATATATGGTGCACTGATGATTATCTATCCTATCCTCGCTATTGTTGGTGTTCCTGGTAAGTTTCTTCATTTCTACCCATTTATTAATCTCTTTAACCGTGGTGAACTTCTTTGCTATTTCTTTTATCTATATTTGACAAAGATGGAAGTTATTGTCTTCAGTTTCAAATGCAAATTCCTTTCATTCCCCACAAATTTCAGAACCGCCCACCCCCATGCCCTCACAAGCATCTGAGAATGAGATGGTTCACAATACCAAAGTACCTTTTTTCCCTGAATTCATTTATGTCTCGGTATTCTGTCCATCACCAAACCTATCAACTACCAGGCACCATCTTGGCATTAATGCTGACGCTTAATAAAACATTATTAAGCATGCACCATGCATCTTCTTGGCTTTAATGCTGACGCTTAATAAACCATTATTCATGCCTTGGTAAAGTTCAGACATTATGGTTTCACCTCTCCTCTAAGTCATCTTTCAGTTGCAAATATTTTGATCACAACCGTGTTCTTGCCTCTAAAGTAACTTAATGACTGGGACACTGTGTCAGAGCAGTAGTGTCGGAAGAAATGTAATTCAGATGCACAGGCTATTACACAGATAGATGATATTCCACATCCTAACACAGATGATGTCAGAAAGTAAATACAAAAGACAGGAATTGGAAATAAAAGCAAGTTTTACGAATAACAACCATAACATCTCAAGCATTTTGTCGATGTGTTTATCTATTTCCCTGATGTCCTTTGGTAAATAAAACTAGCGTTATTATGTGGTCTGGCTTAAGACTGATATCAGACCCAAAACTTTGTGCTTGGTTCTGTTCTGCCTGAAAGAATGACCTCACAGTAAAGGGCATTTGGTAAGGTGAACAATGCTGCCCCTGTCAGCGAATCAGACATTCCAAGTAATAACAAAATTAAAGATTAAATACAACAAAGAATGATGCAATAGTTCATAAACAATAAAGAACGAAAAATACCAGAGAAACTGAGCAGATTTGACAGCCTCGGGTCGAGAGTAAAACAGAATTGGCAATTCGATTCTCATGACCATAGTTCAGAACTGAACACAGTTGGTAAGTATTGTGATTGATGGTGGTGACTGCGACTTCTGTTATGAAGGGGAGAAGGACTGAGTTGAATAGATGGAAAAAGAGATAGATAGAGAGAAAGAAGCAAACAAAGGGATTGTTGATGATTAGCTGGAATGGAAATTAAAAATGAGATTAATCTTATTCATTTTTCTCCTGTTCCCATATTTCTGAAAATCATGACCAAGTAAGGTTTACATCAAAGTCCCTGTTTAAAGTGATTTATGTAGATTTTTCTCTCTTCCCTGAGTGTGATCATCTTCCTTTATTCATTAGTGGGATGCTGGGCCAGGATTTCATTCCCTTTCCCCATTGTCCTTGACAAGGTGTTGGTGAGCTGCCTTCCTGACCCACTGCAGTCTGTGGGCTGTAAGTACTCAGTGCTGGGGTCCATGCGTTTCATCTCTTTGAGGGTTTGAAGTGAGTGATATAATTGAATGGCTGGTTGGCTATTTCAAACTGCAACTGAAAGTTAACCACGTTGCTGTGGGTCAGGAATCACATGTAAGCCCGATGAGGTGAGGCTGGTAGATTTCCATCCCTGAAGGGCATAAGGGTGCCGTAGGACAATCGACAACTGTTTCATTGCTTCATTTGATTCTTAACTCCTTATATTTTAATGAATTCAAATTCCAACATTTGATGTGATGGGATTCAGATCTGGGGTCTGATTCCTTGGATTAATATTCCGGAGATAAAACAACTCGGCCATCGCCTCCTCGGCATCACCAATCAACTCGAATGGCAATAGTTGTGTAGTTGTTGGTGTGACTTTGTTTCATAAGGCAAATAAATGATTTGGCAAAACATACCATCCTTCTCGTTTTGTATTTATGAGAAGGCGAGATGATGGGAAGTGCTCTTGGTGAAAAGGAGCTGGATGTCCATGGGCATAAGTCACTAACAGAATACATATGGATCAGCCAGGTGCTGGCAGGTGGGATTAGATTAGGTTGGGATATCAGGTCGGCATGGACGGGTTGGACCGAAATGTCTGTTTCCATGCTGTACATCTCTATGACTCTGCAAGTAATCGGCACAATAAATGAGTGGTGTACTTCATTGCAAAATGATTAAAGTATAATGTGAAGACACCGTCCTGCAGTTGTAGAGTGTTCTTGAGACAGTATTTTCACTCAATTATAATGAATGATCTCCTTGCTACAGAGAGACAGTGTAATGGAGATTCACCAGACTAATTCCCGTGGTGATGGTAACATGAGGAGAGTGTGAAGGAAATGAATGTTTAATCTGTAACACTATAAAAAGAATAAAAAGTGACGGCATTAACACGTAAGTATTATGAATCACCACTCATTATTTCGAAAACAAAACATTGATAGCATTAAATATAGCATGCTTTCCGTGATACGTGTCTTCACATTTGGACAAATACATAGATCAGAAAGATTTAGAAGGTTTGGTTGAGAGAGAGCTGCAGGTTCTGAATGAACTCTCACCGTCTCGATGTGCAGTTGGTGTGTGACCCTGCACTGAACGTCGTGTTGTTCACAACCAGTCAGCAGCCACACTCTGACAGAGTTCGACATTCCACCAGCTTCTGGCCTCCATACAGGACACTATCCTGTCTTCTCTGTCACAAACCAATCCTTTTTGTTTGCTAAAAGCTGTTCATTGGCTCAAGGAGACTCTGTCCTTGATGTTTTAGGAGGGGCAATAAACGGGACGGGCTCCGATCAGTCTGGTTTTGTACAGACACGAAAAGGATTATCAAAGGCATTTTATTTATATGTAAACAGGAGAAACTTCAGGCCAAAGTAGTTATGCTTTAGAAGTGACGTGTATAATAAATGGGGAGTGGTCAGCTCTTTTAGCTGAGTTGAGCTGAGCTGAGCAGTTTTCAGTTGAGTCTTGAACTGGAAGTTCAACAGGTTAGAATAGTAATGGCTCTTTCAGTTGCCAAACATTTCCTGGGTGTGCATGCAGTGACTTTGGAAATTTTACAAAAAGTGAATAAGACCAAGTTGCAAGAATTAGCAGAGAAGCTGGAATTGAAACTGACTGTTTCTGTGAGGAAAGAAGGGATAATTACAGTAGTGGCTCGTCAATTAAACTTTCTGGAGAAACCATCAGAATCTATGGAGATGACAAGAATTCAGTTGCAATTGAAGCACCTTGAGTTAGCTGCGAGAGATAAGGAAAGGGCAACAAAAATGAAACATTTGAGTTACGATTAATACCAGTAGATAGGGAAAAAGAGGGAGCAGCCGATCAGAATGAGAAAAAAAGAAGAATGAACGGGAAAAGAGAGAGCAGCAGGAGAGAGAAAAAGAGAGAGCTTTTGAATAGCAAAACTGACATTTGAAAAGGAAAGTCAGTATAAAAGGCTGGAGATAACGGCTGAGGGTAGGTTTAGTAAGGAAGGCAGTGAGGATGAGCAAGCTCCGGTTGTCAGAAGTCTCGTGAGAAGCTGTTTGAGCAGGTTCAAGCATTGCTTAAATCAGAAAAGAAGAATGTGATGCCTTTTTCATCTCATTTGAAAAGGTGACTAAACAAATGCAGTGGCCAGAGGCAATGTGGACTTTGTGGATCCAAATGAAACTTGTAGGTAGGACTGGTGAGGTATTCACATCCCTGTTAGAGGAGGTATCTGGGGAGTATGAGGAGGTAATTAAAAGCCATTTTGTCTGCATATGAGCTTGTTCCAGAAGGCTATAGACAACGTTTCAGCAATCTAAGGAAGGATTGTGGTCACAGCTACATTGAGTTTGAAAGGATCAAACAGACTAATTTCGATAGTTGGATACGAGCTTTAAAAATCAAACAAAACAATGATGAGCTTAGAGAGATTAGTATTTGGAATAATTCAAAAAAGAAATCACTGTTTGAAGTAGTGCAAACTCATGTGGAAGAACAGAGAGTGTAAACAGTAAGGTTAGCAGCTGAAGTGGCTGATGATTATGAACTGGTCCATAGACTTAGTTTGGCTTTCAGATACAGTTCCACTCTATAAGAGATAAAAATTGGAGCAAAGCGATATCCTCACGTGCAAAGGGAATGGTAGATCTCAGTGAAGATCATAAGGATAATTTACCGCGGTAAAAAATAAAACCTTGAGGGGAACAAAGCAGTTAAAAAAAATCTCTGTTGTTTTCATTGTAATAAAGTGAGCTACACACAATCATGGTGTTGGTGGGCTGGGAGAATACCAGATGTAGGATAACCACACAAGCCTGGACGTTGATGGACTAGTAACAAAACGCACAAGGGAAAATAGACAATTGCCTCGGAGTGTACAAGGTGATCAGAGGACGTGCCAGCTCTGCTTATACAATCTACATGAAAGGGTAAAGTTTATTTACATAGGCCAGAAGTAATTTTGTAAGGAGGTTCCAATATTAATTTGCAAATGATCTTTTCAGTCTGTAATGCTGAGGGGTGAGGATATATGCACTCTTGAGAGACTATTGCCAGAAAATGTGCTTGTAAAAGGAATTCATGATGACACAAAAAGTTATCAGATATGTAAGGTAAGGCTAAAGAGCCCCGAGAAGTGTAGATAACGTGTGGTAGGAGTACTGGACATATTCTCAGCTCCAGGAATAAAATTTGTCCTGGCAAATAATATAGCTGATTCACCGGTAGGAGTGCTGCCAACTGTCGTTGAAAAGCCAGTGGAAATGCAAGCAACTGAAGACCTGGAGAATGTTTATCCAGAAATGTTTCTCTGATTGAATTATCACAAGATCACAGATGCACTGGTTGAAGCAGGATATAGGCGCAGATAAGGAAGCTGACGTAGAGTTATCCAAAAGTTGTTTTTGATCAGTTAAGTGGAACAGAGAAGGAGCAAGTAGGAAAACATGGCAAGTATTTTTAGCTCTGCTAAGCGCATTGATTTGCAGCAGAAAGATGAGGTGTTACATCAGTTACATCAAAAGGCATTGAGCAAGAAAGAAAATGATTGCATTCCTGTGTATTATTATTTAACAAATGATGTCTCAATGCGGAGATCAGCACACATTGAAACAGATCAGACCTGGGCAGACATTCATCAAATTGTTTTGCCTGTTAGGTATAGAAAGGAGGTGCTACGAGTGGCATATGAGCTACAACTTGGAGATCATTTCGGGGAGAGGACAATACAACTGGCCTGTACTACACAAAGATGTAGTTGAATTTTGCCAGACGTCTCAAACGTGTCACACAGGCAGTAATAAGACCTGCAAATTCAATACATATTCCAGCATTTAAGGAACCTTTCAGAAGAGTCTTGATAGATTGCGTTGGCCCCTACCTCAAACACAAAGTGGGAATCAGTACTTATTAACAATAATGGATGCATCGACAAATTACCAGAGACAGTCCCATTATGCAGCATCACAGCTAAAAGAGTTGTAGAAAAAAATACTTAATGTTTTTACTAGGTGCGGACTACCAATAGAGATCCAGACAGATCAAATCCCACATCTGAACTATTCAAGGAGGTGATGGATAACTTGGGAATAAAGCAATTCAAATCTACTGCGTACTATTCGGAATCACAGGGAGCATGAGAGAGATGGCATCAAACACTGAAGACCATGTTGAAGGTTTAAGGTCAGGATTATCCAGGTGATTGTGAAAAGGAAATTCCTTTTGAACTTTTTGTGATCAGAGACGGACGGAATGAATCAAACAAATTCAGTCTATTTGAATTAATTTGTAGGAATGAATTAAAAGGACCATTAACATTGGTTAAGGAGATATTAATAAGTTAGATTTCAGTGACCACCCATTTGGACGATGTGTCAAATTTTAGGGAACGATTAAATAGAGCTGGATATTTGGGTAGACAGCATTTAAAAGTATCGCAGCATACAATTAAACAGGAAGTGAATCAGAAATCACAAATTCACAATTTTGCAATTGGGTATTACTTCCGGTAACAGGTGAGTCTTTAAAACCAAATTTTATTGTACCTTATCAAATTGGGAACAAATTGAATGAGGTGAACTACTTGGTACGGACTCCAGACAGAAAGAAATCTCACAGTGTGTCATGTGAATATCCTCAATAGGGAGAGAAAGCAAGAGGAGAAGGTGTTAATGATGACAGCACAGAAGGAAGAACCAAGTTCAGAGGATTCTGAATTAGGCATTCCTCAAATCAAATTGAACGAGGAAGTTGTAAAAAATTGGGATAAATTTTTGGATTTCTTCCCACAAGATAAGCAAAGCGACCTGAAAGAGTTATTACAATCTCATGGAGAGATATGCGGAAATAAACTGTAAAGTACAAACATAATTGTGCATGATAAAGATACAGGAGATGCTGTTCTGAATAAGCAACATCTTTACAGGTATGACACTCCAAAATTGGCACAGGTTCAGAAGGAAATAGAGTGAATGCTCCATCATGGCATAATCGAAGGGAGTTACATTGACTGGAGCTCACGTATAATCATGGTGCCAAAGTCAGATGGCACCCAGCAGTCACGTGTGGGCTATCACAAAGTCAATTCCGTTACAAAGACTGATGCATATCCAATTCCATGTTTGGAGAACTGTGTCGAAAAAGTGGGAGAAGCTACTTACATTTCTAAGTTGGACTTGCTCAGAGGCTACTGGCAGAGAAAGGGCCTCTGTCAGAGAAAGCAAGGGCAATTTCGGGGCTTTCATAACGCCAAATTGACTATATCCGTTAAAGGACGTGGCATTTGGTATGAAAAACACATTTTTAAAATTTTTAAAAACCAATGTTAATGGTCCTGCATTACCCAACTATGTGGTGTACGTTGAGGATCTGGTGGTTTTTAGTCATTCATGGAAGGAACATTTAGAGCATTTATCAAACTTGTGTGATCAACTTCAGAAGGTATGCTTGGTGGTAAACTTAGCTAAAAGTGAATTTGAGAAAGCCCAAATCACGTTCCTGGGTCACATTATTGGACATGGACAAATGGCCACATGAGATATGAAAACGAAAGTAGTTGGGGAATGTTCCACACCAACGACAAAAAGAAATATGCCGTACTACGGTTCATGGGATTGACTGGATTTGACTGAAAGTTTGTGCCAAACCTTAAGCAGTGCGGCTGCTCCACTCACCGAATTGTCAAGGGCAAGAACTCTCAGTGGACAGAGGACTGTCAAAAGGCATTTTACAGCCTAAAGACTGTGTTAACACTGCCCCTAGTATTAGCTACACTAGATTACACGAAGCCTTTCAATGTGGCTATCGATGCCAGTGATGTGGGTATTAGTCCAGTGTACCTGCAGGAGAATGATGGGGGAATAGAAAGATCTATCGGGTATTTTTCTGGGAAGTCGAACGTTAATCAACAGAATATTCGACCGTGGAGAAAGAGACTTTAAAGTTGGTGTTGGCAATACACATAACTGTGTTTATATGATCAGCAACTCATCTGAGACAATCGTATACACTGATCACAACACATTGACATTTGTGGAAAATATTAAAGACAAAATTGCCAGACTGTTTAGATGGAGCTTGTTGTTGCAGCCATTCAATCTGACAATTCTGCACGTGGCAGGTCGCGAAAACGTGAAATCTGATGAGTTATTGAGACTCGAATGAGATACTTATGTATTCGGTGGTGGGTGTACCGCGGCCTGAATTTGCATGGGTTTGTGCATGTTTGAATGTTTACAGTTAGTATAGTGTATCTGCCTGTTTTGAGACTACTAACTGGGTTTGAAGGGTTGAAAATGCAGCCACCTTTTAACATTGATAGTTCTTTTTTTAAGGTGGGGGGAGGGAGAAAGAGAGACATGTCACAAAGCAAGTCCCTTTTTTGTCTAAAAGCTGTTCCTTGGCTCAAGCAGACTCTGCCCTTGGTTTCTTTCAGAGGGAAAATAAAACTGGGCCAAGCTCAGATCAGTCTGGCTTTGTACAGAGATGAAAAGGATTTTCAGAGTCATTTGGTTTATATGGAAACAGATGAGACTTCAGGTCAAAGTGGTCATGCTTTATAAGTGACCAGTATAATGAACGGAGAGTGGTGAGCTATTTTGACTGAACTAGCTGAGCTGAGCTGAGCAGTTTTCCGTTGAGTCATGAACTGGGAAGTTCAACTGGGAGCCGTGTGGAAACTCTCTCTCTCTCTCTTCTGACTTTCAACTTCAATCTGGAAGTTTGTGTTCCATTTATAGCGGTTTTTATTGGGAGTTTGCTTATAGGGACAGCTGTGTATATTCAGAATAGCATAATTAAGTCTAGCTGAATAGGTTGAATTCTGTCAAGATTCTTTATTCTGTTCTTTGTGTTTCATTGTGTAATATTATGAATAAGGTTTTTGTCTGTTTTAAAATCTAGTAGTCAACCTAGCTAAATTACCTCGGGTAATTTTCTTTGTACACTTACCGAAACAAATTGCAAAGGTATGCTCTGGGCTGCCTGCTTAAAAGTGTTTTGAATAGTCTAGCCAAGTTCATAACATCTCGGAGATGGAAGATGCCTCCTTGGGACTTGGCACAAACCAATCACTTTCACTCCTCATGATCAGTAAAGTACGTTAACATAACATGTGTGTACCATTAGCAATGGAGCCAGGAGAAACAACATGAAGCAGCCTGTCTGTGCAGTCTATGCCTCATTGGTTTGTCGTGTTGAAGCAACAATGACATCCTCCTATTTCAGTCTAACAGTTTAGAGGGGCTGAATGGCCTCTTCTGTTCATGTGTCAGTGTCTCAAAGAACTGAATGTCTTCATCCTGGCCCGAGGGCTGAGGTTCAAGGACTTCAGTGGGCAACCCGTACTTTCTGCATACCAGCACATTGTGCCGAGGAGAATCTATCTTCCTGAGTTATAGGAGACAAACAGAAGGCTGGAAGAACACAACAAGTCAGGCAGAATCATGAGCTAGGAAAATCAACATTTCAGATACAACCTTCTTCAGAACTGGGTTGAGGGGTGGGGGAGCTACAGATAAAGAGGGAAGGGAATGGTTGGAGTGGGGAGATCAGGAGGATGGTGAGTTACGGCTATGTGGACACAAATTGTGGGTTCAACCTGGTTGGGCGATGGGAGGGATGAATTCCATTTGGGAGCTGAAAGGTAGGGTCGTTAGGTGGAATGGAAGACCTCCCAGTCACATCCTATTTCAATTCTCTTTCCCAATCCGTTTCTGACATGGCCATCCTTGGCCTCCTCCATTGCCACAACGAACCAAACCATAATTTGGAGGAACAAGATCTCATCTGTCACTTGTGCAGCCTACACCCCGGGGATTCAATATTGAATTCTCCAGTTTCAAAGAACCTCCCTTCCAATCTTCCAACTCCTTCGCTGGCCCTCCCCTCCCTTCCATTCCTCTGAGCAAACTTTTGTCCAGCTACCAATGCGATTTAGCCCTCCCATCAACAACTCGCTGATACCCTTTACCTGTGTTCACTTATCTTCACCTCGCCACTCTGCCTTCTCTTCCCTCACCCACCCCTATATCTATAGACCTCCTTACTCCCATCCACAGTCCTGATGAAGGGTTATGTCCAAGGCGTTCACTTCTCAAAGTCTTGATGCTACCTTGCTTATTCTGTTCTTCCAGCTTCCTGCGTGTGTCTTTTTGATTCCAACTCCTGCTTTTATTTTAAATTGTCTTCTTGTGTAACAGACAGGAGTGAGTGAATGCATTGCGCCTCTTGTTATCCAACTGATCTGATGGGCTGAATGGCTTTCTTATATTACTGTGAAACCAGCTAGAGTTGCTGAAGGGGTTCCTCTTTCGTTTAATCGTGGGAATGTTTAGTGTTCAGCAGTGCTTTTGATTCATGTTACCTTGACTTTAAATGTTTTCCAGATTTGATTCTTTAGTACCTTAGGAGGTGACTCATTGTTCTGAACATTGTATAATCTTCACAGAATATCCCAATCCCTGATTGTATCACAGAGGGAAAGACATTGATGAAGCAGCTGAAGATGTTTGTGCCGAAGAAGCTGCCCTTAGGATTGCCCACAGAGATATCCAGGGACTGGGAGGATTGATGTCCACCAGCCCCATTCTGTTCTGATTGATCCAATCAGTGAGGTGTTTACAACTGATTCCCATCAAGTTCAATTTTGTTCAGTCTCCTTGACATCCTGCTCAATCAATTACTGCCGTGATGTCAGGGCCAATCACTCTGACGCTGTGTTCATATCTTTGATTCATGTCAATAGCCCAAGGTATATGTGTGGGGAGTGTTTCCTTCTCTCAGAGGGTAGGGACGGTTGGGACCAGACAGTTAGGGGAGGCCAAATCACCAGGTGTCAGTGGATTTTGACCCATTAGAGAGTCGAGGGCCAAAAAGAATTGGGCATAAAAGTGAAATTGTGGCCGAGTGCAGATCAGCCCTGACTTACTGAATGGAAGGGAAGGTCTGATGGGATATGTAGCCTGGTTTTATTCCTGTATGCCCCATACTCCAGTCCATTTGTGGCCTCTTCTATTTCTGTGTTAATGACTTCACGTAGTTGAATAGACTGATCCTGTTGCTGTGCAACTGGATACTTGTGCTGCATGATCTGGTTACAGTTTTATAGGCCCGAGTGGTTTATTGGCCTCCTCCTGTAAATGTATATCAGGCTCCAGGGGCTGAAAAGCCTGATTCTGTTGTGCTGTAACTGAAATCCATATTGACTAAGTCTACCGCCCTTGGAGAAAGCGAGCACGGCAGATGCTGAAGATCAGTGTAGAAAACTGTGGCACTGGTAAAACACGGCAGGCCAGGCAGCATCACAGGAACAGGAGAATCGATGTTTTGGACGTTCCTGATGAAGGGCTTATGTCCGAAACATAGATTCTCCTGCCCCTCGAATGCTGCCTGACCTGCTGTGATTTTCCAACATCACATGTTTCGACGTCTACTGCCCCATCCAAGTCAATCTTTCTGGTCACATCAACAAATTACTTAAAGAAAATTGTCAAGCATAAACTTCCTCGCACAAAGCCACACTTATTATTCCTAATCAAAGCCTGTCTTTCTAAATACATGTACATCTTATCCCTCAAAACCTTCTCAAGTAACTTACCTACCATGGATGTTAAACCTACTAGTCTGTAGTTCCAAAGCGTTTATTTGCTCAGTTCTTCTTGAAAAGGGGCACACCATTTGCTATCCTCCAGTCTTCTGGGACGTGCCCTGTGGTTAATGATGATCAACATTAAAAGCCAGGGTCCCCGCAAATTCTTCTGGAGCCCCTTGAGGTGTTCTTGGATATATCGGGTAAGGACCATGAGATTTATCCACTTTCAAACATTCTAGTACGTCCAAAATCTCCTCTACTATGATATGGATCGTCCCTAATATATTACCACTAACTTCCTCAAGTTCTCAAGTCAACATGTCTTTCTCCACGGTAAACATAGAGTAGAAATATTCGTTGAGGACATCACCCATCTCTTATAGTTGCACACATACTTGTCCACATTGGTCTTCGAGGGTTCATATTTTCTCTCCACTTATTGCTTTTTCTTTTAAAATATTTAAAATACCTTTGTGGATTCATCCTAATCTTCTCAGCCAAGGCTCTTTCTTGCCCCCTTTTCACCCGACTGATTTCCTTCTTCAGTAAACTCCAGTATCTCTTATATACCTCCAGGGATTCCCTAGATTCCAGCTGCCTGGACCTGAGCCAAGTCCAAAGTTCGAACATGAACCTGGAAACCAGTTTCGTCTCTCTCCATAACTATATGAAAACTAATAGAACTATGGTTACTGGTCCCAAAGTGCTCCCCCACTATTAACTCTGCCCTATTTCCTCAGCAAATTTCGAATGTTGCCCCTTCCTGTGTAGGACACTCTATATACTGCTTGAGAAAGCATTTGACAGAGTCTATCTCATCAAATTCCTTAAGGCTCTGACCATTCCAATCTGTATTAGAAAAATGAAAATCCCCTATTATGATAACCTTATTGCTCCTGCAGGTCTCCCCTCTCTCCCTGCATATTTGTTACTCTCATTCCTATTGACTATTTGGGAACCTATATTACATCCCTAATCACCTCACCATTCCCTTCTTATTTCTTACCTCCACCCACAAAGCCTTACAGGATGATTCATCAATTATTTTATCTCTGATTATGCTGTGGTACTCCTCTTAATGAGAAATGCAATTCACCTCTCCTCCTTCCACCATCTCTGTCTCGCCTAAAGCACCTGTACTTAAAGCACATTAAGCTGTCAGTCCTTTCCATCACTTAGCCATATTTCTGTAATGGCTATAATATCCCAGTCCCACCTACCTATTCAAGCCCTGAGTTCATCGGCCTTACCTGTAGGCCTTCTTGCATTGAAATAGATGCAATTTAATCCAAAAGGCAGTACTTTCTCTCAGTCGTCTTCCAGCCTAACCTTACTGTTTCTGATTACTGCATCACCTTCCAGCTTCGCACCTGCCTCACACCTCTTGAGGACACCACCCCCTGCCAATCTAGCTTAAACCCACCCTTGTAACACTAGCAAAACTGGCCGCCAAGATATTGGTGTCCCCTCCAGTGCATGTCTCGGATGGTAATCTCCCTCTCAGAAGATTTCCACTGTCAAGTTTTTTTGTTAAATGATTCTCCTAGCTCTCTGTAATCACGCTGCAGGACCTCGCCCCTATATCTACGGGTATCATTTGTGCCAACGTGCTTCTACCCCTCCCCCTTGAGAATGTTCTGCACCCACTTGGAGATATCCTGGACCGTAGCAGCTGGGAAGTGACCCACCTTTCTGGATTCCCGTTTGTGGCCACAGAATCTCCTATCTGCCCCTCTAACAATCAACCCTCCTGTCTTGTACGTCCTGTTTACGTTTACCCTTTCCCGCTGTGCCCCAGAGCCAGTAGTAGTATCACCAACCTGGCTACTGCTGCTTTCCTCTGAACGGTCATAGCCCACAACAATCCAAAATGGTCTCCTTGTTTTCGAGAGGAATGGTCACAGGTGATTCCTGCACTCCCTGCCTACTCCCTTTGCCATTCCTGGTGGTTTCCCAACTACTCTCGCCTGTAACATGACAGGAAGCAAGGGTTCCAGATATTTTCCAACAACCTCAATTTATTCAAATTCTTGGATTAAATCGTGTTTATTTAAATGCAACAGGACTGACAGTCAAGACATTGAACTCAGGGAGATGAACGTTGGACTGGAATATTACAGTCATTAAAGAAACATAACTAGGAATGTGTCTTGGGTGTGGCCACCATACTAAAACACTTATCTATGAAGATGTCAAATGACCCTGAGTGCATCCTAAATTAGATTTCCTACAGTGTGCAAACAGGCCCTTCGGCCCAACAAATCCACACTGACTCAACAAAGAGCAGCCCACCCAGACCCACTCCCCTACACCCAACGCAATTTAGCATGTCCAACTCGTCTAACATGCTCATTTTTGGACTGGGGGAGGAAACGCATCCAGACAGGGGGAAAATGCGAAAACTCCACAGAGGCAGTTGCCCAAGGCAGGGTTTGAACGCTGGTCCCTAGTGCTCTGAGGCAGCAGTGCTAACCACTGAGCCACCACGCCGCCCAGCATCACTGCCTATCACGGTCTCCCAGGAGCTGAAGCTTGGTGCAGTGCCCACACGTGTAGCCAACAGGGTGGAAATCTCCCTGAGCTACCACATCCCACAAGAGGAGCGTGCGGCTGCCCTAAATGCCATCTCGACTGATAAAGTGAAAAGGACTTTATTTGAGTTTACCAGTAATTTTTGCTGAGCTCCAGCTGTCCGGAGCCTCTCGTGTCAAAGCCTTCCTGCTTGCTCAGCTACAACAGCATGTCTCTCTATCCCTCCACATTTAATTTTGGTCAGGGAAAGAATAAGGCACTACGGTGATGTTGTGTTTGGGCTTTCAACACTCCTTGACAACTGACCCCTGACTACCTGCTCCCCGCCCCACCTTGTTCTGCTACAGTTTCACCCAGAAACAACTGCACTCTGGCCAGATTCTGTCTTTTTTTCCCATAAAATCTATCTCCCCAGTCCAAAAAGCTTTTATTTTTCAAACTTTTTTGGGGTCTTTTCCTTAGCAAACTCAAAATGTGTGATGTCATGGTCACTGGTCCTATAATGCTCTCCCACTTCTGCCTGGAACAGCTGACTGGCTTCGTTCCCCACAGTGAGGCCCAACACTGCACTGCCCATTGTTGTATCTGCTCGATGTTGATATAAGAAGCTGTCTGGAATAAATTTCAAAGCACCTGCCCCCTCTTAAAAAGTTATCACAGACCCAATGAATGTTTGGAATTGACATGCCTGAATATACTGATCCTATTCTTGTTTTTACACACCACAATAACTTGGTTATATACCTGCTCCCATACTTTCCTTTATCTAATAATATATCCCTTGCAGTGTTTCTGTCATGGTTTTGATCCTGAGCTCTAACCATCCATCCACATTAAAAGATCCTTTCAAGATATCGTCCCTTCTTACGCCAGTAACTGACTCCATCGTGAATAAGGCAACATCACCTCCATTTGTACCCTCTCTCCTGTCCGGACTATGGTTCTGGTACCACAGAATATTGAGTTATCAGCCCTGGCCTCCCTCAAACACATCTCAGAAATGGCAAAATGTCACACTTCTCCATGTCACCTCGTTTCCTTATCATATCTGTCTGTCTGATAATATTACCAGCAATAATGTAAAGCACATCCAACCTGGAATTTATCAGCTGGAATACTCTGTATCTCGGACTTCTTCAGTCATTCACTGTTCGTTATTAACCTGTCCAATTCATGAACCAAAACTGTAACACTGAGACTGAATGAATATTTGTTATATTTTAATTTCGATTTTAGTAAATGTGTTCATCAAATGCAACTTTCCAGAATTGAATGAGTTTCGGCTGATTAGTTCCCTGCTCAGTGTGCAGACGGGACAGCCCTCAGTAATTGAGGAAGTTAGGACTGCAGATCCTGGTGATCAGAGTCGAAAATTGTGGCGCTGGAAAAGCACAGCCAGTCAGGCAGCATCTGAGGAGCAGCAGAGTCAATGTTTTGGGCATCTGCCCTGCCCATGTTTTCCATTCTATAATACACAGGATATATGCGAGGGAGTGATGTGTGTGAGATCAGAAAACTTTGAAGGGTATAAGGCCAAATCCTCCAGTTATGGTGTGCATTGTTACAGTCATCTGAAAGCCATTATAATATGTGTAGTTACTTAGACCAGACAGAATCCGCCAAGTTCAGTTATTAATGTGATTTGTGGATTGCCGTTTGCTGCTGGCTATTTCACATTCATTCTACTGTTTGATACATGTAGTAATCTCTGACCATTCACAGAGATGTACAATTTTATTTTGATACTGGAGAATGTGAAGGTGACATTTATTGGATATGAATTTAGTTGTTTCTTTTTGAGACACAAGGCAATGCAATAGATTGTCAACTGGTTAACATCTTCACCCTTGTCTGGTGCGGGGTCAGATGTATGGAGTCTGGGAGGCAGGTCAGGTTTCATCACCGTAGGTAACTTGTATGGTGTGATTCTGGCTCTCCATGTCAACACATCTGCTCTCTGGGCCAGGCTCTGACTGAAAATGAATTTTAAAACGTGGTTGCTGGTCAGCCATTAGTATTTAACCTGGACAACATTTGTACCTAAACTGAGATCAGTGATAGCTGTTAGCGGGTTCTTCCCCTGCCCAAGGTGGATTCCAAATTATTTGATGCGAAGTAATGTTTGACTGACTGCTCTGAACCAGGTTAGAAGCTCTATGCACAGATTTCGGAACAGGCCACTGAGTCTCTCGAGATCACAGGCAGCTATGAGGTCCAATAGCACTGTAAATGATTTCAGACCTATTGGAAGCAATTTTCACCGTAGCTCATTGCATGGTGTTGAGTTTCCTGACCTGAACAATAATCGGATGTTTACTATATTTCATGAATTGAGCAAAAATAAGATGAGAATGACAATCATTCAACTGAACTATAATCTCTTAAATCAATTCTGCTGTTTCTATATTTATGGAACTAAAATATAAACTCCTGTCAATATTTTCTAACACAGAAATAAAGTATGTACATTTTATTTTATCGAAAAAAGACCATGACTCTTGTGGTAATCAGAATTAGATATGCAATGTCAGGATTCAAAGCAATGTTTTGTCACTCCAATATTTTTAAAGTGGTTGGCTTTTGAATGATTTGATGTTCAGAGGGAGAAAATGATTGAAAATTCAAATAGAATAAGCGTACTGATACATTTATATATAATCAATCAGTTTAATTTCTCACTGAAATGTATGATTTTCAGCTATTTGGCAGCAATTTTAAAAAGGCAACAATTCAACATGGACTGCGAATATTAAACTAAATAAATTAGTTGTGTTATCAAATTTTAGTGAACAATAATTTGAAAACTTCCAATTTTTAGAATGAAGGATGGTTAATATGAAATGTAGACAATGAAAAAAAGCAACGAACATAATATTGTGTCAGACCTTTACAAAGAGTTTTGTGACAAAGCAATGATATATTTGTTTGAGTAATTGGAATACAACATGCAAAATATTCATGTTCTGAGTAATAATTAGACTTCATAATGAAGCTGACCTTGCAATACTTGCATATTAAATGCTTATGCTGCACCAAATAATCACATATTTGCGAGCATTTACACAGTGACATAATTTGACTCTGACTTTTATTCACACCTGGCACATGATAGAGTGCAAAACTATAAAGTACAGGAGGAGAGCATTGGCAATTATGTATGCATCAGCTCCACAAATGTCTCCCAAGCGCCTCCTATTTGCCAGCCCTCTCTCTGTTTCCCGTTAAATTATTAATTTCCAAATATATATCCAATTCTCTTTTGAATCTTCATCCACAATATTCTCAGCCATTCAATTCCAATTCGTAACAATTCTCTAAATAAAGACGTTTTTCCTTATTTCACTCCTAGCTCTTTTGCTGACAACCTTGAAATTAGAATTCCTTGATGCTGTAATGCCAACTAATTGAGTAAATTGTTTTACTAAACAACGTTTTTCATACCATTGAGCACTGCAATAAATTCACATCTTTGTCTGTTCTGCTCCCGGAGCAACAAGCCTTGCAAGAACTGTAACAACGGAAAATCAAGCAGAAAACTAGTCACCAGGATATATGAACATCAACTAGCCACATGACCCCAACCTTAATTTCTTACGTACTGATGTGGAAGTACGTCACTTTGACTCGGTCTGCATATCCATCCTAAGACATGCCAAACAGAGAAAAGCACAAGAATTCCGAGAAACATGACATTCAAACCGGAACTATACCAACAAATACATCAATTTTGACTCCATCTACCACCCTCTGAGTAAAAGGGTTGGAAATGACATCATCGACACAGGAAATTACATTACCAACTCAAGGAAACAGAAATACTTAAATAGAAAGTGGAAGATAACACCAGTACTTCACTGGAGGCTCACCGACTGAGTATAGTCAATGGAACAAACCAGCAACTGCCAATAGCTATTGCTTCAGAATAGATCTTTGTTCATGGCTGCCACCACATAGAATCATTGAATGAAAATGCGAGTCTGCACGACCAAGTGCATATCCAAAGGCTTTTTAGAAAGTTTATGAGATTACCGGCTCAATCACCCGCCTAGGCAACGTATTCCAGACACATGGCACCAGGGGCTGAATGGCAGCTCGATGGTTCGCAATTCTGCATTCGAGCTCTGGGGACCCAGGTTTGATTCCAGCCCCAGGTGACTGCCTCTATGGATCTTGCACATTCTGCTTGTGTCTGCGTGGTTTCCTCTAGGTACTCCGATTTTCTCCCACAATCCAAAGATGTGCATGTTAGGTGAATTGGCCATGCTAAATTGCCAATAGTGCTCAGGGATGTGTAGGTTAGTTACATTAGTCAGGGGTAAATATAGGAGGAGCGTGTTTGGACAGGTATTCTTTGAAGGGTCAGTGTGGATTTATTGGGCCAAACAGCCTATTTCCACACTGTAGGAATTTTTATATTCTATGTCTGTGACATCCTCTCAGTTCAAAACAGACTCACAAATCCTTTCTCAATCCCCTGCCTTTCACTTTAAGTCTGTGTTCCTTCGAGTAAGGGAAACAGCTGCCGTCTGTTCATCCTCTCCATTCGCCTTATAATCTTGTACACCTGTACCAGGTTCCCTCCTCAACCTTGCCTGCTGCAATGAAAAATTTAGCCATCGCCCTTCACAGTCTGAGTACTCACTTGTCTTGTTAATTCAGATGTGCATCAACTCACATTTATCAGTGTTAAACTTCATCGGTCATTAATCTGGATATAGAAATCATCTGTTTATATCAGCCTGTAGCCTAACCCTTTCCTCCTCACTGTGAGCCACTCAGCTAATCTTTGTGTCATCCCCATTAGTTATCATTCCACTGCCATCCATGTTTCACATTCTCACCATCATCATTTATAACCATCACAAACAAACCTTGATTTCCTTCCTATTGTCCAGATGTTATTCACAGAAGAAGAATTAAGAGTTCCAGTCTCTTGCTATTCTTATTTTGGGGAATTTGCAAAGTGATGTAGTTAACACCTATTTTGAGTGAGCTGCAAATAGCATTTTCGACACAGACTTGAATTCACCTTTTAAATTCTGCCCCTCAGCATGTCTTATTCATAAAGTGTGTACCTAATTTAGAATGAACTATGGTTTGGCAACTTGTACGGGAACATTAGCCTTTTGTGTGACACGGTCCTTTGCAACAATAGTCAGCACTGATGAATTTTTCATCTGCAGGATGGACGCAAACTCATTGCTTGAATCAGCTAAGTGATGAGGATAAATACTCAATTAACTTCTACGTTAAGTACAAACTGCAGGAGATCAAATCATAATCTCATGTCTACCTTGAATTTGAAGCAAGTACATACTGTTCAAAAAAATCAAAAATGTTGAGACACCATACCAGGGGAAAAAAAAATGTCATCTGCAATTGATGGAGATGCAGAAATATAGTATGAATATGCAATCTGAACAATAATCAAGGAATAGAAAAAGAAATACATCAAATCGTAATTTTCAATGGAACCAGATCCCAATTTTCCAGAAGATTGATGTTTTTCACGCAACCTCACTTTTGCTAAAGCAAGTTTTTTCCAGTCGCTAAAACTTCATTTGCCATTCTTCTTCCGCCTTCCGACTCTTTGTTTTACACTCCTAAACCCTTGCATTACCCTTTTGCTGCTACGTACTCTTCCACTGATGATGTCTCTTCATGTCTATCTTCTTCCACTCCCACAGTAAGCTACCCCAATTCCCCAGTTACTCCCACTTCCACTGGCCATTCCTTGCCATTTTTGCTTTCTAACTAGAGTGATGGGAACTCCTGGTTTCGTGCTGCTATTAGTCATCAATCAATGATGAGATTGGGATAATCAATGCCCATTCAGAACAGACAATAGTGTGTGTCTGCCACTGTCCAATACAATATGGAAAGTATGGTTCTGTTCCCCATACAGAGTGGAACTTTTTTTCTGTCTCTGTCACAGCTCTTAAGCAAACAGCCTCATCCCAATAGAACAAACCTCTCCTCAGAATCAGAAGTCCAAGCATCAGTTTTTCCTTAAACGTTGTGAGGACAGTGAGCACATTGTTCAAACAAGGCGTGTTCGATCATTTTGCTCTTTACCATTTTAACTGATTTTCCAATGTCATTTGAAGTGAGATCAGAGTAACCTCCCTTGCATCAAAGTAATATTTCTCTCATTTAGCATCATTTCCCCTCAGACAACTGTGGTTAATGGAAATCAGAGGAAATTCTGTGCTGGTAATTTCTTCAATGAACAATGACTCCTTCCCTCGAACTATTGGGAATGACAAATAATCTCTGCCTTAGCTAGTGCCTTCCAAAACATGGATGGATTTGTCTCATCAATAACATCAAGATACATCTGTTTTCACAGTTTGGTCTAAAGTCTCAGAAAGGTTAGACCTTGCTGGTTGAGTGTCACCCCAATGAAATCAGAGCATTACAATAAGATAACGATTCCGATTATTTTCAATCAGTTACTTTCTGCGGACTGATCGTGCGATGTCAGTGCCACTGAGATCAACATTTTCTCTGTCCAACAGCATCACATCACATTGGCTCAAGGCTGCAACATTCCCCAATTCTACTTCATTCTCCAGCTCATTCGCCATGCTCGCCAGATATACGAGGCCCACAAGATGGAATAACTTAGAGATGCCTATGAGCCTCTGGAACCTGCCACCCCACCCATGCCCTGCACTTTGAGTCCATCCTCACCCCCAAGCCCACCTCCTGCCGTGTATTCACCATCCCTCATAACCTTCCACGCTCTAATGCTGAATATTCTGTACTCGGCAAAGGTCTCAGCTTTATCCCTCTGTGCCCCCACTTTAATGAATTTCAGGCACGACATAATGTTGAACTCCTCTTCCACCATCTTCTCCTAGGTATCCATTTTTAGGGCATCCATTCCCCATCCAATAGACCCTTCGCCCAGCTTCTAACACTCTCCCTCTACACCTGAATCCATTCCTCTGACGTTTAATTGAACTGAATATGTTCATTGAGATGCTCCATGGGAGTTTGGTTGTCTTAAATTCTCTGTATCCCCCTCACCCTATCCACCTATCATCCTATGAACAGACTGCACGCTGTATGCTTCGATCTAACCCTTACTATGTTATTCAGCCAGTGCCGAAAAGGGAGGTGCTGCTGCAGTCTGGTGGACTCACCTCTACATTTCAGAGGCTGACTGCCAGCTCTCAGATACCTTTACATATCACCTGCTGGTCCATAACCCTACCATGGCACATCAGGCTATTTTATTATCTAAATCTGACCACATTTCATCTAGAGATTCCCACTCACTTGCCCACCCCACCCTACCCCACCCCACCCCTACTCACCCCCACCTAACAGGCCCGAAGCTGATGGCCCTCTGATAGCAGAGTTCACTTATATCTCCTCTTGAAAATCCACAAGCAGAACTGCCCATGCAGACCCATTGCTTCAGCCTGGTCCTGCCATACAGAGGGGGTGCATGGATACATACGTGGGCCCAAGTTATACCTGTTCCTTCATGGGGTACGTAGACAATTCCTTGTTCCAGTTCTATTCCAGCCCCCATCCACAACTCTTTCTCCGATTTTTAGATGATATCATCGCTGCTGTTCCTCTTTCTTGTCCAGAATTGGAAAAGTTCATCGTTTCCAATTTGCACCTCTCTCACACTTTCACCTGGTCTATCTATGATTCCTTCCTTACTTTCCTCGACATCTCTACTTCTATTTCTGGGGATAGACCAGTCACTGATATCCAGTATTAACTCACCGATTTCCCACAGCTACCTGGAGTATACATCCTCACACCCTGTTTCCTGCAAAGACTCCATTCCATTCCCTCAGTTCCTCCGACTTTACCACATTGCTTCTGATGATGTCAACTTCAAAAATGTAGCCTCTGAAATGTCCAACCTCTTCCTCACCCGAGAATTCCCCAGCACTGTTATCAACAGGGCCCTCAATTAGTTCCAACCCACCTCCTGCACTTCTACCCTCAGCCTCTTTCTTCCCTGCTGCAACAGCGTTAGAGTTTCCCTTGTCCTTACCTACTATCCCACCAACGTTCACATGGAGAAGATCATCAGTCTGTATTCCCCCACCTCCAGTGAGATGCCACCACCAGACACATATTTACCTCCTCTCCCTTTTCTGCCTTCTGAAGTGACCATTTTTTCCAGGACACCCTGATCCGCTAGTTATTCACTGCCCACACACACCCCCCGCACCATATACCCACCATCCCCACAACCATCACCACCTCCCCTAGCCCCCACCACAGAAACATTTCACTTTTCCCTGCCGGAGGTGTTACACTTCCCCATTTACCTCCTCCCTCGTCACTAACCAATTGCAAAACGTACCTTCCAGTTGAAGCAGCATCCTACCAACATTTCCCACAATCCGGTCTACTACATTCGCTGCTCACATTGTGGTCTGCTCTACATTGGGGAAACTAAAGGTAGGCTGGGTGACTACTTCACACAATATCCAAGCTGTACCTCTGCAAAAGTCCCTGAGTTTCCAGTTGCCTGCCAGTTTAATAACCCATCCTGTTCCCTGGCCAACGTTTCTGCGTCAGGCTTGTTGCAGTGTTCCAGGACATTTCAACGCAAGCTGGAAGAGCAACACCTCATTTTCCGCGGGTGGACCCTGCAGCCATTCAGACTCAAAATAATGGTCAATAATTTTAGGGACTGAACTCCCCCAATTCCCCCTACCCATACACCAGCCCTCGTCCTCACGAAGCCTTACATTACTCACCTCCTATTGTTAGATACTAACAGTCTCCTTTAACAGTTATTCAGCCTCTTCTGTATATTAATCAACATTTTCAGGGCTACCATCCGTTCTCATGAATCGCCACTGAACTAGAAATATTAATTTTGATTTCGCTGCACAGAAGCTGCAGTACTTTTGCAGCAACTTCGGTTTTTGTTTCAACAATGTCTCACAATGTTTTTGTATCACAATGCAATGCGTCATGGATATTTGGAGCTCTGTCAAACATAGGAACTTTGTAATTTCTCATTTAATGTCCATACACAAATATTCGAGATTCAACTGAGATAGCAGCTTTGCTTATATCGTTTAGATCAGTCAATTTGTCACAGTTCAGAAAGAAAAAAATAATCGATAGAGGGAAACTCTGCAGGTCTGGCACCCTCTGAGCAGAGATACACAGAATTAACCTTTGATGTCAATATGACCTTTACAGAACAGTGTCACATCATATTCAATATGTTAACTCTGTTTCTCCCTGCAGATACTTCCTCATTTGTATGCTTCTACCATCATTTTCTGTTTGTATTTCATGTTTCTGTATCACTACATTTCATGTTTCTTGACAGGGTTACATGCTGAATGTGGTTGCATATGGACAATGTAGTCCTTTCCTGTTCCTATTATAGTTGCTGTGTCTGGGACACCTGTGTTATGGCCGAAATCTGTTTCTTCTTTAAGATTCAAAGGAAAAAAGAATATTTTACTGAATATCCTGTAAATCTCAGGAACTCCACTTTGTTTGAAAAGACATCTTAGAGGCAGCTGAAATTTCATTAGATAATAGGAATAGATTATTGATGGTGGAGCACTCTGTGCGTCCTTCGTGGAACTAGCTTGTCTACTCCCTCTCCAAAGGCTTTGATTACACAGAATTATTTACAGCAAAAGTGGAGGAAACTCAATCCATTGTCTCTTCCAGTTTGGAATGATTATATCTCTACTGTTAGTCTCCTATATTGTCCCCATTGCCCTTTACATTTTGTTGTTAGTGTCTGCTTTTAATTGTAAGTATCCTGCCAGATATGAAAAATATGATCAATCTCAAACAAAAAGAAAAATAGAACTTAAAGGCAAGCTCAGCGGGTCTGGTAGTATCTGTGAAGAGAAATCAAAGTTAACGTTTCAGGTCTGGTGACCCGACTCAATCTGTATTTCCAATAATTAAATGCGTGTATATAAATTCAGTTCACTTTGTCACATTTAATATTATTCTTTTAGTTCACAATGTCATTCAGCATTGCATCACCCAAATGTTGGCTGTTTCCTTGTCATGCATTAGATTTAATTCTGTCTGTCAGAAAGAGGGATGATGACTGGGGACTATCATTGTACTCCCCACGCAGTCTCCACAGCCACTGCTCCCATTCCGCCCTATCTACCAGCCAATACCATGTTCATTCGAACCTGACTCATTAGTTCATAAGTCTTAAAGACTACATTCATTGTAATTATCGCTTTTAGTTTTGGGCTGAGGCCAAAATCCGTGAGAAGTACGGTTTACAGCAAATAAAACTGCACTTAGAAGTCTGTCAATTTATATAAATAAATTACTGAAGCATATTCCCGATGGAAGTTCCAATGTTGCCTTATTAGAGCAGCGAGAGTAACATTCAGAGAAGTCCACACTTCCTGTCTATGTTCAGGGCGGCCGTGCTCAATGACAGTCTGTTCGCTGGCGTTTGTTCCCGTGGAGGAGAGATCAGCACATTAACAGCATCCTGATTGTGATTCTTTTGGGCGGTGGAGGGTTTTTTGGAGAGATGGTTACAGCATAATAAACGGACAACAGAGCAGAATCATGCACCCCACGAAAAGACACTATTCTTATTCTCCCTCACAACTGACTTCACGAGAGCAATTGATGATGGGAGATGTGACCAATAGCCAGTAATGTCAACATGTAGTCCAGTCCAGATATGTTGTGAACTGAATGTGCTGTATTGAAAGCAGGGACTGTTTGTTCTGATTGTGATTGATGTCAGTCTCTGTGCAATGTAACAGTGTCACTGTAGGGTTTCTCTCTCCTCTTAGTAAGAGGCTTCATTCAGTGCGCTAACCCACTGTAGTAACAGATTCATCAGCTCCAACAGTAACAGAGATCAACAGCTGCATAAATCTGAAACTGAGAATAGCGGACTGGAACATTGCAACAATGGAGCGGAGGTTTTCCTTGAGTCTTTTCAAGATTTCCCCCTCATGGGGATAGCTACCATTTCGGATATCAGCAGTGCTGATGGCTATTCTGGACAGGGTGGAGGGTGAGCTACTAACCTATTCTCGCTATTGTTGGTGTTCTCTACCTCTGTCCATTCATTAATCCCATAAACAAGCTTGAACTTCGTTGCAATTTCTGTTATCTATATTTGTCAGAGAAAGAAACTATTGCCTTCAGTTTCAATTGCAGTCTCCATTCATTACCCATGAATTGTAGACCCCTCCCTCACAAACATCTGCGATCAAAACTGGGCACAACCTCGAGATCTGTTTTTGCTCTGAACTGATTTATGTCTCGTGTTCTCTCTGTCACCAAATCTGTCCACTCCAAGCTCCTAATATTCACAATCTTCACCTCTGTGTCAGTATTGTTGCTGAGCAAACCATTGGCTGCACGTTGGTAAAATTCAGACTTAATGTTCCAAGCTCTCTTCTGACCAATTTTCCAATTCCAAATATTTCAATCGCAAAATTACCATTGCCTCGGACGTTACTTCAGATTTGGAAAATGTATGAATGTAGGAATGTCGCTGGGTGTAATTCAGAAGCAAAGCTTTTTAAAGGAAAGAGATTGTTTCAAGTGATTTGTTTCATGTCTACCACAGCTGATGACAGAACTAAAATAAAAAGGATAAGAATTGGCATAAAAGTGAAATTCACGAAAAACAACATAAAAGCAACATTTTGTCTGAAAGCATTCTTCTTTTACTGATCAATTTTGATAAAGAAATCTAATGTTAGTTGTCTGAGTTAATTGTGACTTGAGACCTATAACAATCTGCTTAACTTTATATTGGCTTGTGGAGTGGCCTCAGAGTCAGGGCAATTAGTGATGGTCACCAAATGCTGCCCTTAGCAGAGATGCCAACATCCCATGAATTAACAAAATTGAAGGTGAAATCAAATAAAGGAAGACGCTGAAAATCTGAAATTATTGGAAGAAATACAAAGAAACGAACAGAAAATGCTGGGAAACTTTCCTGAACTGAAAGAATGTGGAAAGGAGTGTGTTTAATACCGTTGAGAGGGAAGTCAGCTTTGAAGAGGAGGAGGAATCAATCGAGAAAAAGAGGTAAAGAAGAAAAAGAGCAAACAAAGAGAATTATGATCACCTGGGCGGGAAATAAAATGTGAGATTCACCTCATTTACTTTTCACCTTTCCCATCTTCCTGAATATCATGCCCTTGTAAATGCAGGTATCCCCCGCTTTTCAAAAGTTCGCTTTTCGCCACTTCCTTTTCCGAATGACTTACAGTTGGACATTGTTTCGCTAACCAAAAGAAATCAGAACAGGATTTTCACTTTTACGAAGAAAGCCGATTTTTTCCCATATAAGTTAGTGCTACTGCACTTTACACCATATCAGCTTGTGAACGGTTTCGTAGGAACACTCTACTTACAAATAGTGAGGGAAACCTGTATATATCTAAGATCATGTTTAAAGCGATTTGATTCCCTATGTCTGTCCTCCCTAAGTGTGGTCATCTTCTTACAATCATTAATTAGATATGGGTATCTTTGACTGGGGCAGCATTAGTTCAATTTTCCAATTGCCCTTGTGAAGACCTTGAGCCACTGCAGTCCACGTGTTTGATCTGATTTGGTTTCATTTATTTTAGTGAAATGTACAATGGAAAGGTTTGTTTTTATTGTAGTGCAGGCACATGACGCTAAACAAGAAAACAGAGATCACAGGGTCCTTGGACAGAGTGAGGCAAATACGGTTACAGCTTCACAGGAGGTGTGCAAAGTAAGATCGACGTTAGCAAGATTAATATTATTTGAAAAGTGAGAGATGTCAAATTGTCAGTCTCATAATGGTAGGGAAGGAAGTGTTCCTGAGCATGCTGGTCCATATTTTGAAGCCTCTGTATCTCCTCCCTGTTGGAAGAGGTTGCAGGAGATCATTACTGGATTGGGAGAGATTTTTGATGTTGCCAGCCTTTCTGCGGCAATGACAAGTATAAATGGACGGAAGGTTGTCTCCCATGATGGTCTGGACTGTGCACATAACCGTCTGTAGTTTCTTATGGTCCTGGGCACAGCAGTTACCATGTCAGGTCATTATGCACCTGAATAGAATGCTTTGAATTGCCAGTATGCAGAGCACTGGGAGACGGGCGGTTTCAAAATAATTAGTTGTAAAAATTGGCTGTTAAATGGATACCCACGTTTTGGTTGCTGTTTTGACAACAATTGAAATTTAACTGATAATTTTAAATTATGTCCTTTATACCAAAACCTTGCAGAGATTATTGCATTGCCAATATCGAAACAATGAGCCATCACCTGCTTCAAACAAATAGAGAAGCCATCACCATAACAACGAAGGAGAAAGAGACAGAAACAAAGGGAAGGAGGGAGAGAACACAGCGAGGGAAACAGATGGACAGTCAGTCAAAGAGAGAAAGGAAACAAAACAAGGAAACAAACAGTCACATGTGCAGGGAGAAGGGAAGATAATACGTTCAGGGAAAGAAACAGAAGACAGTGAAAAGGAAAACACAGGGAAATAGCCAGTGTGAGATAACAGTGAGAGACAAAGGTCACATGGAGCTGGGGATAGGGTCAAGGGGAGCTGGGGGGAATGGGAGGAGCTGGGGGTGAGGACCGGAGAGACCTGGGCGTGAGCACTGGAGGGAACTGGGGTTAGGGAGGTGAGGATTTATTTTGTCCTGCGTCAAGATGTCCAGGAAGATCATGTAAGAATGGATGTACTGAACGATGGCTGTAAAACATGTCTGAGAGGCATATAGGTTACGCTGCACTGGGCATGCGCCAGGCGAGATCAATCTGAACAAAATCAGCATTATCTGAGATTAGAGAGTCCATTCATCAAACTAAGAACAGCTAGGAAGAAGCTGTTCCTGAACTTGCTGCTCTATGTGTTCAAGCGTCTATGTCTTTTAGTCTGATGGAAGAGGTTGTGGAAGATCTTTACAGGCATAAGTTGGGTCTTTGATAATGTTAGAACAAAGAACATTCCAGTTCAGGAACAGGCCATTCGGTGGTACAAGCCTGGGCCGATCCAAATCCTCCATCTCAACTGTCTCCTATTTTTTAAAGGTCTGTATCCCTATGCTCCCTGCCCATTCATATATATTTCCCCAAATATCTTAAATGGAGCATCACTGGTCACAGTTCTCCATTTTGAGAAATTCCCTTCCCCTACCACGCTCTGACTCCTGTTGCGAAGTCTGTTCTTTATCCATGTAGCTAGCCCACCCTGGACACCATGTGACTTCACTTCCTCCATAACCCGACCATGGGAGATCTTATCAAACGTCTTCCTGAAGTCCATGTTCATGACATCTACAGCCCCTAACCTCATCAATTACCTTCGTCACTTCCTCAAATAATTGCATTAAATTGGTAAGACATGACCTTCCCTGCACTAACTCATGTTGCCTCTCACTGGTAAGACCATTTTCATCCAAATGAGAATAGATCCTATCCCTCAGTATCTTCTCTCGCAGCCTGCCCACCCCAGACGTCAGGCTCACCGGTCTATAATTAACTGGATTATTCATGTTACCCTTCTTGAACAAGGGGATTAGAAACTTTCCAGTCCTCCGGGGCCTCAGTTGTGTTCAAGGATGTTGCAAAGATATCTGTTAAGGCCCTAGTTATTTCCTCTCTCCCTTCCCGCAGTAATCTTGGATAGATGTTGGCAGCCTTTCTGCGGCAATGAGCCATGTAAATAGAGTCAATGATTGGGAGATTGGAGTCCGTTATAGTCTGGGCTGTGAACACAATCTTCTGTAGTTTCTGATGTTCCTGGGCATAGTGTTGCCGTACCAGGCCATTACGCAACCGCTCAGTACGTTCATAATAGTGCATCTGTAGAAGTAGTGCATGCTAATGACAAAGCCGTGTGTGTACAGGGAGTACATTAGGGGGTTGATGACACAGCCATGGGTGTGCAGGGAGTACATTATGGGGCTGAGGGAAGCAGCCATGTGTGTACAGGGAGTACAGTTGGCGGTTGAGGACACAGCTGTGTGTGTACAGGGAGTACAGTAGAGGGCAGAGGACACATCTGTGTGTATACAGGGAGTACAGTAGGGGGTGAGGGCACATCGCTTGGTGTACGGGGGTAAAATCGGGGGTGAGGACACAGCCGTGGGAGTACAGGGAATACAGTAGGGAGCTGAAGGCACAGCGGTCGGGGCACAGGGAGTACAGTAGGGGGCTGAGGGACACAGCCGTGTCTGTACAGGGAGTACAGTAGGCGGCTGAGGGACACAGCTGTGTGTGTACAGGGAGTACAGTAGGGGGTTGAGGATACATCAGTGTGTGTACAGGGGGTACAATAGGGGCTGAGGGACACAGCCGTGTGTGTCCAAGGAGTACAGTAGGGGGCTGAGGACACAGCCGTGTGTGTATAGGGAGTACAGTAGGGGGCTGAGGGACACAGCCGTGTGTGTATAGGGAGTACAGTAGGGGGCTGAGGGACACAACCGTGTGTGCACAGGTAGTGCAGTAGGGGCTGAGGACACAGCCATGGGTGTACAAGGAGTACAGTAGGGGGCTGAGGACACAGCTGTGCGTGTACAGGGAGTAAAGTAGCGGGCTGAGGGCACAGTCGTGTCGGCACAGGGAGTACAGTAGGGGGTTGATGGCACAGCCGTGGATGTACAGTGAGTACAGTAGGGGGCTGAGGGCAGAGCTGGGTGTGTACAGGGAGTTCAGTAGGGGGCAGAGGGCACACCTCTTGGTGCACAGCGAGTACATTCGGGGGTGAGGAAACAGCTGTGCGTGTACAGGGAATAGAGAAGGAGGCTGAGGGCACAGCCGTCGGTGTACAAGGAGTACAGTGGGGGCTGAGGGACACAGCTGTGTGTGTCCAGGGAGTACAGTAGGGGGCTGAGGGACGCTGTCGTGTGTTTACAGGGAGTACAGTAGGGGGTAGACGGCACAGACGTGTGTGTACAGGGAGTACAGTAGGGGGCAGAGGACACATCGCTTGGTGCACAGGGAGTACAGTAGGGGGCTGAGGGACGCAGTCGTGTGTTTACAGGGAGTACAGTAGGGGGTTGATGGTACAGCCGTGTGTGGACAGGGAGTACAGTCAGGGGTGAGGACACAGCCGTGTGTGTACAGAGAGTACAGTAGGGGGCTGAGGGACACGGCCGTGGGTGTACAGGGAGTACAGTGGGGGGCTGAGGACACAACCATGTGATTACAGGGACTACAGTAGGGGGCTGAGTGACACAGCTGTGTGTGTACAGGGAGTACAGTAGGGGGCTGAGGACACAGAAGTGGGTGTACAGGGGGTACAGTAGGGGGCTGAGGACACAGCCATGTGATTACAGGGAGTACAGTAGGGGCCTGAGGGACACAGCTGTATGTGTACAGGGAGTACAGTAGGGGGCTGAGGGACACGGCCGTGGGTGTACAGGGAATACAGTGGGGGGGGCTGGAGGACACAGTCGTGGGTGTACATGGAGTGCAGTAGGGGGCTGAGGACACAGCCATGTGATTACAGGAAGTACAGTAGGGGGCTGAGCGACACAGCCATGTGTGTACATGGAGTACAGTAGGGGGCCGAGGGACGCAGTCGTGTGTGTACAGGGAGTACAGTAGGAGGCTGAGGGACACAGCCATTTGTGTACAGAGAGTACAGTGGGGGGCTGAGGACGCATTCTCCAGGAGCTCCAGTGTTGAGTGTTATTGTGGCAGCGTTGCAGATACCTATCTTAACTAATTGTGTTCTGTTGGTCAGAAACCGGGGGATCCAGCTGCAGAGGGTGGAGCCGCGACTAAGATCACAGAATTTTGAGATCAGTCTGGAGGGGATAATGATGTTTAAGGTGGAGCTATCATCAATGATCAGCAGTCTGGTGTAGGTGCCTATGTTGTCTAGATGTCCTCGGGATGAGTGCAGGGCTCAGGATACGGCATCTGTTGTGGACCCATTACATCAGTTGGCATATTATAGGGGATCAAGTCAGGTTGGGAGATTGAAGGTGATGTGGGCCATAACCAGCCTTTCAAATCACTCCATGTTTATTGAGGTTAGAGCCGCTGAGCGGTAATGATTAAGTCATTAAAGCATGAGTTTACTCACTTACAAGGTTGACGTTATGATTTGGAGATGCCGGTGTTGGACTGGGGTGTACAAAGTAAAAAATCACACCACACCAGGTTATAGTCCAACAGATTTAATTGGAAGCACAATGATGAAGGTTTATGTTGGTCTTCTTGAAACAGGTTGGGACTTCAGCTTGTGGGAGGGAGAATTTGAAAATGTATGTGAATACCTCTGTCAGTTGGTCCTCACAGGATCTGAGTTCTCAGCCTGGAACACGGTGCAGGCCCGGCGCTTTCCTTGATTTGACCTACTGATCATGCCTGCAGCGGTGAGAGCGGGCATAGGAACATCCGAAGCTGTCGGGGCAGGTTTCAGCCTGGCAATCACACAAGTATTCATCATAGACATCCTCTCGCCGACCTCCCTCCATCGTCATCAATGCACAGTGACATGGTTGGTGTGAGCACCACTCAGTTCGTGTTGAGACGGAGGGAGATCAATAGACTGGGATTGTGCATCATAATGAAGTAAACTCACAACAAAAGGTGTGCTTCTACTGAGAGTCAGTGGTGCAGGCAGTGAAGACTTTACAGGTGTAATTCAAGTCAAGCCACTGCTTCAACCTGAATGGAGTCAAGCACCTTGACTGTTGTGCCTTGTAGATGGGTGGACTGTCCTTAGGGAGCCAGGAAATGTATTATGTGTGAACAAACCGTGGGCGGCACGGTGGCACAGTGGTTAGCACTGCTGCCTCACAGCGCCTGAGACCCGGGTTCAATTCCCGACTCAGGCGACTAACTGTGTGGAGTTTGCATGTTCTCCCCGTGTCTGCGTGGGTTTCCTCCGGGTGCTCCGGTTTCCTCCCACAGTCCAAAAATGTGTGGGTCAGGTGAATTGGCCATGCTAAATTGCCCGTATTGTTAGGTAAGGGGTAAATGTAGGGGTAGGGGAATGGGTGGGTTGCGCTTCGGCGGGTCGGTGTGGACTTGTTGGGCCGAAGGGCCTGTTTCCACACTGTAAGTAATCTAATCTAAACTGAACCAAGGACTTGAGGGCAGTTTTGCTAAGTTTGCAGATAATATTGAGGAAGTGGGGAAGCTTCAGAAAGTCTTGAACAGTTTAGGACTGTGGGAAAACACGTGGCTGATGGAGCACAATATGCGAACGTGTGAGAATATGCACTTTGGTAGGCGCAATAGGGGTAACACTATATTCTAATATTATCCATTAAATCTGAAGCACAAAAGGATTTTAAAGCACTCGTCCTCTCTTATGGCTAACGTGCGTGTTCAGTTGGCATTTAGGAAAGCAAAAGCAATGCTCGCATTCATTTCAAGAGAGCAAGAAAGCAAGACGGGAGACATACTGCTGAGAATGTAATGGGCTATGGACAGACAGCACTTGGCCAATTGTGAGCTGTTTTGGACACGATCTCTGGAGAAAGATCTGCTGGTGTTGGAGGTGATACATCCTGGGTTTGATGGCTTGTCATATGAGTGGCAGTGTGTGCACGCGATGGAATTTAGAAGAATTGTTGGGGGGGGAGTGGAGGGGGGGTCTGATTGAAACAAATAGATTACTGAAAAGATTGATACAGTCAGTATGTAGAAGATATTTCCACTTTTCATGGAGACAATGACAAAATGGCACAGTATCAGAGTGAAGGAATGGCCTGAATGGTCTAAATCTATTGCTATATCTCATGCCGTTTAGGACATAGGGTCTATTATTCAGTATGGACTTGTAAATCTCTAACCTGCTCTTGTAACCCTTGTATTTGTGTGTTGATTTGACTTCATGTTCTGGTCAATGGTAACCCCTGTGATATGGATAGTAGGAGGATTCAGTGTCAGCCAGTATTCCAGTAATATTTTGAATATGAGCTGCTATCAGTGAGTCTCATCTGGCGGGAGTACATTCAATCTATGATGATTGTCATTTTCTGTCTGGTAGTTTGGAAGGATTGATCCTGTTACACCAGTATTGTTGATTTAAACAAAACAGATGCAATTTATCACAGCATTCAGCAACAATATGTCATCGAATACTGAACACCCTTTAAGAACAGGACAGTCTAAAATGTTCACAATTAGAAACATTGCTTTCCTGTTAGTGTTCAAATCAGATAACCTTTCCCATCGAGATGCTTAACTTGGAATTGTTTTTTATTAAAGAAGTTTTCATTGGATGTGGGCATTGCTGGATGTGTGCAGCATTTCTTGCCCATCCGCAGTTGCTCTTGAGAAGGTGGTGCTGAGCTGCCTTCTCGAACCGCTGCAACCTACCTGGTGTGCGGTGACCCATTAGTAATTAAAGAGGGAATTCCAGGGTTTTCATGCAGCAACAGTGAAGGAACGGCAATTCATTTCCAAATCAGGATGTTGACTCGTTTGGAGGGGAATTTGAAGGTGGTGCTGTTCGCAAACGTCTACTGCCCTTGTCATTCCAGGTGGAAGTGTTCGTTTGATTGGAAGGAGCTGTCTGAGGATCTTTGGGGAATTTCTCCATTGTGTCTTGTAGATAGTGCACACTGCTGCTCCTGAGTGACCATGGTGAAGGGAGTGAATGCTTGTGGATGTGGTGCAAATCAAAGGGGTTGTTTTGTCTTGGACTGTGTCAAGCTTGTTTCGTGTTGTTGGGGCTGTACCCATTCAGGCAAGTGAGGACATTCGATCTCATTCCTGACTTCTGCTTTGTAGATGATAGACAGGTGTTGGGTAATCAGGAGGTGAGTTTCTCGTGCAGTATTCCTAGCCTCTGATCTGCTGTTACATTCATGTGGCGAGTCCAGTTGATGTTCTGGTGAACGAAATTCCCCCCACCCCATCTCACCCCCACCAGAATATTGATAGTGGTGGAGTTTAGTGATGAATACAAAGTGGTTATATTGTTTCTTATTGATGACTATCATTGTCTGAATTTATGTGGCGCAAATGTTACTTACCACTTGCCAGCCCAAGCCTGGATATTGCCCAGATATTGTTGCTTTTGGCATGGACTGCTTCCATATCTGAACATTTGCGAATGGAGATAAACATTGTGCAGTCATCATCGAATATCCCCAATTCTACCTTATGATGGAAGGAAGGGCATTGTTGAAGCAGCTGAAGATGTTTCGATCGAGGACATTATCCTAAGAGACTACTGCAGAGATGTTCTGGAGCTGAGATGACTGACTTCCAACAATAATGACCATCTTCCTATCTGTCAGGTATGACTCCAATAATGGAGTTTTGGCCCGCGATGCTGTTTTTGCTTGGGGTCCCTGGTGTCACATTTGGCAGAATGCAGCCTTGATGTCATGGGCTGGGATTCAGTTTTTTTTCTATGTTTGAACCAAGGCTGTGACGAGTTCAGGAGCTGAGTGACCCTGGCAAAACCCAAACTGGGCGGCCCTGAGCAGGTATTGCTTAGCAGATGCTGCTTGACAGCACTTTTGACGACACCTTCCATCATTTTACTGATGATGGAGAGTAGACTGATAAGGCTGTATTTGGACGGTTTGAATTTGTCCTGCGTTTTATGTACAGAGCGTACTTGAGCAGTTTTTCCCCATTGTCGGTGTGTAAACATCCTGGAACAGCTTGGCTCGGGGAGCGGGATGTTCTGGATCACAGGTCTTCAGGACTTTTGCCGGCATGTTATCAGGGCCCATAGCCTTTGCAGTATCCAGTGCCTTCAACCGTTTCTCGATATCAGTTAATCGAATTTCCTGAAGACTGCTATCTGTAATGATGGGGACCACCGGAGGAGGCCGAAATGGATCATCCGCTCAAATATTCTGACTGAAGATTGCAACGAAAGCTTCAGCCTTATATTTTGCACGGATGTGCTGGGCTCTTCCATCATTGAGGTTTGGGATATTTGTGGAGACTCTTATTCTGGTGAGTTGTTTAATCGTCCGCCACCATTCACGATCGGATTAGCAGGACTGCAGTGCTTAATTCTGATGTATTGGTTCTGTGATGGCTAAGCTATGTCGGTCCATTGCTGTTTATGCTATCTGGCACGCAAGTATTGCTGTTTGGAAGCTTCAGCAGATGAACATTTTACCTTTGTATATTCCTGGTTCTGCTCCTGGAATGCTCTCCTGCATTCTCCATTGAACCAGGGTTAATCATCTGGATTGATGGTAATGATTGAGTGGGGGACATGCTGGGCCGTGACGTTACAAATTGTGCTGGAGTATAGTTCTGTGCTATTGATGGTCCACAGTGTATTATGGACGCTTAGTGTTGAGTTGCTAGATCTGCTAAAAGTCTGTGCCATTTAGCATGGTGATAGTGTCACACAACACTATAGAGTTTATGGAGACAATAGACTTTGTCTCCACAAGGACAGTGTGGTGGTCACTTTTACCGATACTGTCATGGACAGATACATCTGCAGTTGGTAGATTGGTAAGGATGAGGTCAAGTAAGTTTTTTTTACCCTCTCGTTCATTCCCTCACCACCTTCTGCAGACCCAATCTAGTAGTTATGTCCTTAGGAGCCGACCAGCATGATCAGTAGTACTGCTGCCAAAACCATTCTTGACAGTCGACTTTGAAATCCCCCAGCCAGAATACAGTTTGTGCCCTTGCCACAGTCAATGCTTTCTCCAAGTGTTGTTTGACATGGAGGAGGACTGATTCAGATGAGGAACAACGTTACGTGGTAATCAGTAAGAGACCCCTTTGTGCATGTTTAATTTCTGTTATTTCTGTAAGGTATGATTCTGTGAGTATGGCCGTGTCAGGCTGTTGCTTGACTAGACTGTAAGGCAGTTGTTCCAATGTTGGCATTCGACCTCAGATGTCAGTAAGGAAGACTTTACAGGTAATACAGTGATGTTTCTAATGTTGACTGTTCCGGTGCCCATTTCGATGCCAGGTGGTCCATCTGGTTTCATTTGTTTGAAACGTTGTAGCGATTGGAACAACTGACTGACTCATTAGACTGTTTCAGGGGCGATTGAGAGTCAATGACATTGCTTTGGGTCTAGAGTTGCATGTCAGACAGACCAGGGGAGGATGGAAGATTCCTTCATCGCAGGATATTAGTGAACCATGTGGATTTTTCTGACAATCGGCAATGATTTCATTCTCAACAGTAGATTCTTAATTCCAGGGATATTTTTACATTATTGAATTGAATTTCCACCATCTGCAGTGGCGGGATTCAGCTTGGATCCACAGAACAGAAGCTGATTTTTCTGGACTGATAATCTATTGGTAATACCATGAGACCTACTTGAACCACATGTTGTACTCAGCTACTATTTCTTGTGTTACACTGTTTTTCATTCATTGCTTATGTTATTCTGGAATCTCCTCCTTCATTAAATCCTGATTGAAATACACAGTCATGAACACCTTCTCGACTGCTCGAATTTCATTCAGTCTGTTTCGTTTGAACAGACATTTCAAGGCAGCTGTACACCAGAGAAGAGCAGGAAAATATGATAGGTGATTGTGCACTGTACCTGTCACTGGGCCAGCATGTCTGTCCAGGAAGTATTTATTGTGGGTCAGAGAACCTAAATTATTATGGCTTGGATGGAGGCCATTCAGCCGATCGTGGAGTCACAAGTTCTCCAACTGCACAATTGGAGATCGAGAGAATGTGTGAAGAGAGATTGTGTGAGAGAGAAATAAACAGAGAGAGAGAGAGAGCAAGTGAAGGGAGATCAACTGAGAGAGTATAGAAAGGGGAGCGACTGACTGAGTGTGAGAGGAAAAGGTGTTAGATGAAGGTGAGGTTAGATAGATCAGAAGACTGCATTACAGTAAATAAATATGGACAGACAGAAGTTAGAAGCTTTATTTAGAAATTCATCTGGACGGCAAGCCCTTTGTCTGGGCGCCATACACTGTGAGCACTGTGCTGATACTGGCTGTCATCCCAGATTATTTACTTCCAACAATATCACAGAGCTGGGTTACTGACAGCGAAACAGAACCCATTAGGCCAATAGATTGGTTCCATGGAGAAAGCAGAGTTTTTAAATAGACTGTGCCAAAAGCAGCAGGAAATGATAACCACCACCCGCCTCCATTACCCCCGCTCCCCCGCCCACACCGATACTGTATGAGAGACTAGGCCAAAGAATCTCAGTGAGGGGACTAACTGACAGAGGTGAAAAAACGATCTTAGCTGTTGGTCAAATAATGATTGATAAAGTTTGCATACCACTTTCCTAGTTATGTAATTCACGTTTCAATTTATATAGCTCAATATCAGGAGTGTATTTTGACAACCTTATCTCTTTGGACTTTGCATATATTGTTGGGTGCACAAAATCATTTTGTTCCTGTATTTTATATTGCATAAATGCATTTCATTAATGTTGTCTCTGCTAATTCCTCATTGTAGATGTATTCTTGAATCTGTTCTTCATATGAGTTTTAAAGAGTAATATTCCAATTCTGGTAAATGGGAAACATCACTGTCCCTCCACACAATCTAATCAGCCATGTCCCCCAGTCCTCTCCGTCTTCTGTCCTTTCCCCAATACCATAATCACAATGTAATTGAAGTCCATTCAATGACACTTTATGTCAGTTCCTTAATATTGAAAACATCAACAGGTGACCCCACCTGCCCTCCCTGATCCTGGAAAAGCAATCTGAACTGTGTTTGTCATGTGCAATTTTCTGTTAACGTATTCATGCTGTTTGTTTGTTGTAACCCACGTGTTTTTTTGGCACATTTTGCTCTCAGATCATGGATGATAGATGTTTTCTCAATGTTTTATTGATTTTGCAATGACTGATCAGTAGTTATGGGATTTATTTCTGTACTTATGAACAGAGAAGCATGTTTATGTTCCGTTAAACTTTTTGCATTACTTCCATATCCAAGGCTGACCGAATGATTACACACAATCAATCTGCCATCTTCAACAGTCCTTCCTTCGTCACACTCGCATATCACACCCAGAATGCATAAATGTTCAACGTTATTTTGAATTTTAATAAAGTAGCATTGGACTCAAAGGGGTTAACTGGAGCTATTTGTTCAGCGATTGTAATGATGTCAGTCTCCATGGATGGTATGTGTCCCCAGAGAGTTCCTGTCTTCTATCAATAAGGGAATGCTTTCAGTGTTGTCTCCCATAGTATGAGCGGTAGCATGGCCAACTGCAGTAATAGGGATTCGCAGCTTCAGAGAGAAGAGCAGGAGAGATGGGAATCTGGGAACATTAGACTGGAATGTTCCAACAATGGATAGGAGTTTATCTGATTGTCTTTACTGGCTTTCCCAGCCTTGGATATCATTAGCATGGCGGATTGAAGATGTACTGATGGTTATTCAAGCTGGTTACTATCCTATCCTTGCTACAGTTGGTGTTCCTGGTAAGTCACTCTGTCTGTTTAGTGAAATGGTCTGAACTTAATCGATGCTCATGAAATATGGATTTTGGAAAGGTGCAAGCCAACGTTTTCAGCTCCAGTCAAAGATTCCATTCCTTAGAAATTATAACTATCAAACTATTATTTAAAAATTACTCACCAATCCGCGAGTGTAAAATACACTGTTCGATACCTCTTTGATTCATTTCCTCCTGCAAAGTGTACATCTCCATATCCTCCCCACATACCAATCCTGTCCAGTACCACCATTAAGAAGTCCCAGTCTCCTCCTCAGCCTCAGTTCAATTCCTGAATAAACCATCGCTTGTTCCTTTGTTAATTCCAGATACATCTGTTTCAAGTCCCATTCTAACCACGTGTCCATGGGAAAATAATTGCACTTGAGATGTTTAACTTATTCTCTGCACAAAATCTGAAAAATGGGCAAACAGGGTATGGTGGGTCACGTCATTGGCTCGTATTCTAGAACCACAGAACAATAATCTGTTGATATCGGCTTGCCTTATGCCCATTAGAGAAGGCAGTGGGTCATCCTTCTCTGGTCAAGTCTCTGTTTAACTGCAAACCCACGACAATTTGTTTTACTATTTATTGTCCTGTGGAACAGCTGAAACAGCCACTCAGTTCAAGATCGGCATAACATACTGGCCTGCCATGGCTGCACACATCCCGTGAGGGCAGAACAAAAGGAAAGTTGGCTCCCTTCCTCTGCCAGCATCCCATATTCCAACGGCTCATTTCCATTCAGGTAGGTAGCCGTTCACTGTTTTAGATGTATTCTTTGTGATTGAGTCTCTTCCAAGAGTGATGTCCATCTCAATGGGCACCTCTGGTGCTAGCTTTCTTGATGCTGACCTACAGATATAAGGATGTTTTAAATTCTACATCAGTGGCAGTGCATTGGAAATGAATTGTTTCCTGTGTCATACGAAAGAAATGGAGCCAGCTAAGTGAGGGAAAGGAATTATTGTAATCAAACATGAGAGTGTTGTTGAAGCAGTATTTGTGGCATTGTGGACAGATTTTCTTTCAATTATAAAGTGATCTCCTTACCACAGAGAGAGTGAAGAGGAGTTCCACCAGATTAATTCCTGGGATGATGACACCATGAGGAATGAGTGAAGGTTGATCTGTAGCGCTGTCAGAGAATAAGAGGTTGAACCCTGAGAGGGATGGACAATCAATCCTTATATTCTAAACAGACAATGAGAAGGTGATAAATTCCATGACTGCTATTTCACTCAGGATGCATGATTCAGGATAGTGAAAGTGCCTGGGCGGACGTCACACGCACCCACCCCAACCCCAACTCCCCATTGAGAGAGACTGGGAGGTCCAAGTTTTGAATAAACTCTCCCCACATGAATACAGTGCAGTTGGTGTGTGATCTTGCACTGAATGTCATATTATCCACCACCCTGACGGCAGCCACAGTACCTTCATTCTAAAGCAGTTAACTATTCCCACCAGCTACTGACACTCATGAATGACAAGAATCTATTTTCTCAGAGATGCAAGTACTTCCTTAAGGTTTGGACCACAAGACTATAAGATGTTGGAGCATAAATTAGGGCAGTTAGCCCATCCCGTCTTCTCCATCATTCAATCATCGTTGATAGGTTTCTCAAACCCATTCTCCGACATTCTCCCCATAACCCTTCATCCCCTGGATAATGAAAAACTATCTATCTCCTTCTCAAATATACTCAATGACCGGCCCCCACAGCCTTCTGGCAATGAATTTCAAAGATTCACCCTTCTATGGTTCAATAACTGTCTCCTTCTCACTGTTCTGAAAGGTGTTCCCTTTCATCTAAGGCTGTGCCCTCAGATTCTAATCCAATGGAAACATCTTATCAGCATCCACTCTCTCCAGGTCATTTAGTATTCTGTCTATTTCAATTATATTCCCTCTCATCCTTTCAAACTTGATCAAGTATAGACCCAGAGTACTCAAACATTCTTCATGCAAAAAGCTTTTCATTCCAATGACCATTTTCGTGAAAAGCTTCTGAACACGGTCAGGACCAGTACATCCTTCCTGAGGTATGGAGCTCAAAAATGAGCATAATACTCCAAACGTAGTCTGACCAGAGCCGTATACAGTCAGTTCTTATATTCAATTCTTCTCGTAGTAAATACTCCCAATCATAATTGCAATTGCCCTCCTAACTACTGCTTCAACCTGCAAGCTGACCTTATGAAAACCCTGCACTAGAGCTCCCAAGTCTCTTTGCACTTCAGATTTCTGAATTTTCTCGCCATTTGGAAAATAGACCATGCCTCTATTCTTCGTGTCAAAGTGCATGACCTCACACTTTCCAACGTTGGAATGCATCTGACGATCTCTTTACCTGTCCAAATCCTCGTTCAGACTGTCCGCTTCCTCAATAGACCTGACCATCTCCCTACCTTTGTATCATCTGCAAACCTAACCAGAGTGCCCGCAATTCCCTCATCTAGATTTTTAATGAAACAAGTAAAAAGGTATGATTCCAACACTGAACATTCTGGATCACCACTTGTCACCGCCTGCCATCCTGCGAAGTGCACTTTTATCCCCACTCTCTGCTTTCTGCCAGACAGACAAGCTTCTATCCATGCCACTACCTTGCCTCTAACACCACGGACCCTTATCATACACAGTAATCTCCTGTGTGACACCTTGTCAAGGGCCTACTTGAATTCCAAGTGGATATCATCCATTGGCTGTGCTTGGTCGAGCTGCTCATTTCATCTTCAAAGAATTCCAATAGATTTGTCAGGCATTAACTTCTCTTGATGAAATCATGCTGACTTTGCCCTATTTTACCAAATACTTTCAAGTATTCAGAAATCTCATCCTTCACAATGGATTCCAAGATCTTACCCACGACAGAGGTTAAACTATTCATGGTGTTTTTATTTAATCTTTTTCCTTACTCTCTTGTTAAAAAGGGGTGTCACGTTAGTGTGTTTCCTATGCTCTGGGATCGTTCCTTACTTTAGTGAATGCTGAAAGATAACCACGATTGTCTCCACTCCCTCTTTCGCTATCTTCCTTACAACACCGGGATGTAGTCCATCTGGTCAAGGATATTTAACTATCTTCAGGCCATTACATTTTCCTCAGGTTTCCCACTGCATATTGCCACATTATATCATTTCCTTTTTGCTTTTATGCTATACCTGACCTCCCTCGAATCCAATTGAAAAGCAAACCTGAGTAAACAGACTGAATTATATCCATCTGCTCTGACATTTTCTAATCTTCTGTTTATCCTCATCCATCTGCAAACAGGAGGTCCATATGTATGCCTTGTCGAACAGGTTTGGTGGCGGGAATAGACATCAGATCCAGTGGTCATTGGACTGATTCAGTGGTCTCACTTTCCTGACATCATACTTAAGTTTTTATTATCAAGTCTATCCAGTTTAAAGAAAAGGCCTTGCTGGAGTTGTGCTGAAAGGATATTTGAATTTTGGAGACAGTAGAATATTCACGTGCGAGTGAGGTTAGGAATTGTAAGGTAGCACAGTTAAATACACGATCATAGTGCTGGTCGGTGAGGCAGCACTTCCGACATGTGGATCGTTGGGATTCTCGAGTCGGGAGGATATACGTGAAAAGGACGGGATGAACCTGAACTGGCAGCAATTTTATGATATAGTGGATTATTGGGATTCGCAGGTCAATGGGATACACGCAAAAAGGACGGGGTGCACATGAACCAAGAACAATCTCCGATATGTGGATCATTGGGATTCCTGGGTTGGTAGGATATACACAAGATGGACGGGACAGACCTGAATTGACAGCAATCTGTCTCCTGGCAGGCAGGTTTGCTATTGTCCTTTACGAGGGTTTAAACGAGTGTGTGGCGGTGGTGGGGGAGGGTGTGTGGAACCACAGCAGTACGTCCACAGGTACAGTGACTGAGGAGGAATAATCCCATTAAAGCTAATACCAACAAAACAAAACAGTGTGTACTGAACACAATGGCCTGGCAGTCTGAAGTGTGCTGATTTTAATATGAGGAATCTGTTTGTTTGAACAGATATTTCGATGTCGCTGTATGTCAGAAAACAGGAAGAGATAATGGTTAATTGTCTCTCTAAGCACCAAAACTTGCTACTGTGGGTTAGAGAACTTCAGAATTAATACAAGACAGGATGAGGCCATTCTGCCCACCATGCATCCATGAGCTCTCCAACTTGACAACTTGAAAATAGAGGTAATGATCGGAGCTAGACTGAGAGGGAGAGAGAGAAATAAACAGAGAGAAAGACAGTGAAGTGAGATAAACAGAGTGAAAAAAGGAGCGACAGAGTGAGTGAGAGCAAGGGGTGTCAGACGAATGCGATGTTAGATCAGGAGATAGCATGAGGAGAAATACACAGAAACTTTTCTTAGAAACTCTCACAGACTGTAAGCCCTTTGTCTGGTGCCATACCCTGTGGGCACCATGCTGATACTGGCTGTCATCCCAGATCATTTATCGCCAATAACATCCCCGAGCTGAGTTGCTGACAGCGAAACACAATCCAATAGACCAATAGATTGGTTCCAGGGAGAAGATGGATTAATTTAAATATTCTGGGCCAACAGGAACTTGTAGCCCCTCTAGACACTGCGTGAGAGGCAGGGTGGAATCTCAGTGAAGGGGATCACTGGCAGAGGGGAAATCAGGATCTCAGCTGTGGATCAAATAATGATTGATAAAGTTTGCAAACTACTTCCATGGTTTTGTAATTCACATTACAATTTATATACCTCCACATAGTAAGTGTATTTTAAGAATATTATCGTTTTGTAGTTTTCATATTTTGGTATGTACGAAAAAGCTTTTTTATCCTTGTATTTTGTGTTGAATGAACACATTTTATTGCTGAGGGAAAAGGACCTGCTCCGATGGGACAGTTGTCATCTGAACTGTGCTGGGACCAGAATCCGAGTGAATCCTAACCAGGGCTGTAGACAGAGCTTTAAACTGATTAGGTGTGTGTGTGTGTGGTGTGGGGGTGCAGTTAGAACATAGAACATAGAACATAGAAAAATACAGAGCAGTACAGGCCCTTCGGCCCTCGATGTTGCGCCGACCGAAGACTACCTAACCTACACTAGCCCAATAACCTCCATATGCTTATCCAATTCCTGCTTAAATGACCATAAAGAGGGAGTGTACACCACTGCTACTGGCAGGGCATTACATGAACTCAAAACCCGCTGAGTAAAGAATCTGCCCCTAACATTTGTCCTTTACCTACCACCCCTTAATTTAAAGCTGTGTCCCCTTGTAACAGCTGACTCCATTAGCGGTAAAAGGTTCTCAGTGTCTACCCTATCTAAACCCCTCATCATCTTGTATACCTCTATCAAATCTCCCCTAAACCTTCTTTTCTCAAATGAGAACAGCCCCAAGTGCCTCAGTCTTTCCTCATACGATCTTCCTACCATGCCAGGCAACATCCTGGTAAACCTCCTCTGCACTCGTTCCAATGCCTCCACATCCTTCCTATAAGGTGGCGACCAAAACTGCACACAATACTCCAGATGAGGCCGCACCAGAGTCTTATACAACTGCAACATGACCTCAGGACTCCGGAACTCAATTCCTCTACCAATAAAGCCCAGTACACCATATGCCTACTTCACAGCACTATTTACCTGGGTGGCAACTTCCAGAGATCTGTGCACATGTACGCCAAGATCCCTCTGCTCATCCACACTACCAAGTAGCCCACCAATAATCCATCATCTTGTTACTCCTACCAAAGTGAATTACTTCACACTTAGCTACATTGAACTCCATTTGCCACCTTTCTGACCAGCTCTGCAACTTATCTATATTCCGCTGTAACCTGAAACATCCTTCTTCGCTGTGCACAACTCCACCGACTTTCGTGTCATCCGCAAACTTGCTCACCCAGCCTTCAAGCCCCTCCTCCAGGTCATTTATAAAAATGACAAAACAGCAGTGATCCCAAAACAGATCCTTGTGGAACACCGCTAGTAACTGCACTCCAAGATGAACCTATACCATCAACTACTACCCTCTGTCTCCTTCCAGCCAGCCAATACCTAATCCAAACCTCTAATGCACCCTCAACGCCATACCTCCATAGTTTTTGCATTAGCCTACCATGGGGTACCTTATCGAACGCCTTGCTAAAATCCATATACACCACATCTACTGCTTTACCCTCGTCCACTTCCTTGGTCACATTCTCAAAGAACTCAATAAGGTTTGTGAGGCACGACTGCCCTTCACAAAACCATGCTGACTATCCTTGATCACATTATTCCCATCCAGATGTTCATAAATCCTATCCCTTACAATTCTCTCTAAGACTTTGCCCACAACTAAAGTGAGACCCACTGGCCTATAGTTACTAGGGCTATCCCTACTCCCCTTCTTGAACAAGGCGACTACATTCGCTATCCTCCAGTCTTCTGGCACTTTTCCCATAGACAACGACGACATAAAAATCAAGGCCAATTGCTCCGCTATCTCCTCCCTAGCTTCCCAGAGGATCCTATGATACTTAACATCAGGCACAGGGGATTTATCTATTTTCATCCTTTCCAGTATTCCCCAGACCTCTTCCGTACATACCTCAAGGCCATCCATTCTAATCACTTGTGACTCAATATTCACATCAGCAACAGTGTCCTGTTCCTGAGTGAATACTGACGAAAAGTATTGATTTAGTGTCTCTCCAATCTCCTCCACCTCCACGCACAACTTCCCACTACTATCCTTGACTGGACCAATACCTACCCTAGTCATCCTTTTATTCCTGACATACCTAGAGAAAGCCTTTGGGTTTTCCCTAATCCTATCAACTAAGGACATTTCATGTCACCTTCTCGCTGCTCTTAGCTCTCTCTTTAGATCCTTCCTGGCTACCTTATAACTCTCAATCGCCCCAACTGAACCTTCACGCCTCATCTTTACATAGGCCGCCCTCTTCTCTTTCACAAGGGATTCCAATTCCTTATTAAACCACGGCTCCCTCACAAGACCCTTTACTCCATGCCTGACTGGTACATACTTATCAAGGACACCCATTAGCTGTTCCTTGAACAACCTCCACATATCATTTGTGTTCTTCTCTTGAAGCCTGTTTTTCCAATCCACGCATCCTAAGTCATGCCTCACCGCATTATAATTTCCCTGCCCCCAGCTATAACTCTTGCCCTGCAGTGCACACTTATCCCTCTCCATCACTAGAGTAAAAGTCACCGAGTCGTGGTCACTGTCCCCAAAGTGCTCACCTACCTCCAAGTGTAACACCTGGCCTGGTTCATTACCTAGAACCAAATCCAGTATAGCCTCACCTCTTGTTGGCCTGTCTACATATTGTGTCAGGAAACCCTCCTGCACGCATTGGACAAACACCGACCCATCTAACGAACTCGAGCTATAGCTTTCCCAGTCAATATCTGGGAAGTTAAAGTCCCCCATAACAACCACCCTGCTACTTTCACTCTTCTCATGAATCATCCTCACAATACTTTCCTCTACTTCTCTCGGACTATTAGGAGGCCTGTAGAAAACTAATAGGGTGACCTCACCTTTCCTATTTCTAACCTCAGCCCAAACTACCTCAGATGGCAAGTCTTCCTCCATCGTCCTTTCCACCGCTATAATACTATCCTTGACAAGCAATGCCACACCTCCGCCTCTTTTACCCCCCATCTCTGACCCTACTAAAACATTTAAACCCTGGAACCTGCAACAGCCATTCCTGTCCCTGATCTACCCACATCTCTGTAATGGCCACAACATCGAAGTCCCAGGTACGAACCCACGCTGCAAGTTCACCTACCTTATTTCTTATACTTCTGGCATTGAAGTATACACACTACAAGCCACCTTCCTGTTTACAGGCACCCTCCTTCGAGATCAATGCCATGTTCCTAACCTCCGTACACTCATGGTCCTGTACACTAAAGCTACAGTCCAGGTTCCCATGCCCCTGCAGAGTTAGTTTAAACCTTCCCAAAGAGCACTAGCAAACCTCCCCCAAGGATACTGGTGCCCCTCAGGTTCACATGTAGACCATCCTGTTTATAGAGGTCCCACTTTCCCCAGAAAGAACCCCAGTTGTCCAGAAACAGGAATCCCTCCCTCCTGCACCATCCCTGCAGCCACGCATTTAACTGTTCTCTCTCCCTATTCCTCGACTCTCTATCACGTGGCACGGGTAACAAACCAGAGACAACAACTCTGTTCGTTCTAGCTCTGAGCTTCCAACCTAGCTCCCTGAAAGCCTGCCTAACATCCTCACCCCTCCTCCTACCCATGTCGTTGGTGCCAACGTGGACCACGACCTGGGGCTGCTCCCCATCCCCCTTAAGGACCCGTAAAACACGATCAGAGACATCTCGTACCCTTGCACCTGGGAGGCAACATACCAATCTGAGTCTCTGTCGCCCCCGCAAACCCGCCTATCTGTGCCCCTCACTATTGAGTCCCCAGTAACTATCGCTCTACCTTTCTCCACCCTTCCCTTCTGAGCAACGGGGACAGGCTCCGTGCCAGAGACCTGAACCTTGTTGCTTACCCCTGGTAAGTCATCCCCCCCCCCACAAGTATCCAAAAGGGTATACTTGTTCTTGAGGGGAATGACCACAGTGGGTTCCTGCACTGTCTGCTTCCTCCCCCTCCCCCTCCCCCTCACTGTCACCCATCTCTCTATAACTTTCGGAGTAACTACTTCCCTAAAGCTCTGATCTATGACCACCTCTGCCTCCCAAATAATCCGCGGTTCATCCCACTCCAGCTCCAGTTCCCTAACACGGTCTTGGAGGAGCTGGAGATGGGTGCACTTCTTGCAAGTGTAATCAGCAGGGACGCTCATGGCTTCCCTCACCTCGTACATGTTGCAAGAGGACCATTGCACTGCCTTCGCTGCCATCCCTCTAAAAGGTAAACTTTAAAAACTAGATCTAAAGAAACAAACAAGCAAAATGCAGCACCTACCTGCTTACCACAACGGGTCTTATTATTAGGTTAGAGGAGGGTCTACCCCTGGAGGGCCTCGGGTTCCTCGCCTGCGCGATTTTATAAGAAAAAGAAACCTTCCCAGGTAAGCTGGCGCGACACCAGCTTCTGGGTCAGCTAGGCGCTTAAAAAAACTTTAAATTTAAGCCGTTACAAAAACAATAACTGGACTATACCGCGACTTAAAAAATAACACCACCAGACAGCCGTTACCTGCTCCGCCGAGAGAGTGAGATGCTCCGCCGAGAAAAGCCGAATTAAAAGAGGGAGGTAAGAATACAGAACTCAGGAAAGGTTATTAAAATCTCCAGCACAGACACAAATAGGATAGAGCACCTGGAAATGTTTAACATATCAAACTTCAAGCACACTGCACAAATGAATGGCAATGAGAAGATGGACGGTTAATGCAGGACTGAAGGGGTTACAACTGAATGCATGCTGTATAAGGAATAAGGTAAATGAGCGTGTGGCGCAGAATCAAGTCGGCAGGTATGAAGCGATGGGCATCACAGAGATGTGGCTGCAAGGGGATCTGAATATTTAAGGATATTTATCCTATCGAAAAGATAGGCAGTTGGGCAGAGGGAGTGGATTTACATTATTAGTAAGAAATGACATTAAATTAATAATAAGAAAGGACGTAAGGTCAGATGGTGTAGAATCTGCACGGGTCGAATTGAGGAACCACAAGGTAAGAGAACCACAGTTAAAGTCTTGTACAGCGGTCTAAAGAGTCGTCAGGACCTGGGGCACAAGATACACCAGGAGAGAGAAAAGATGTGTAGGAAAGGCAAAGTACAGTAATCATGGGTGATTTTAGGATACGGGAAACTGGCAACATCAGATTGGTTTGCAAGAAAAGGAATTTTAGGAATGTTTATGAGATGGCTTTTTGGAGCAGCTTCTGGTGGAGCCCACTCGGGAACAGGTGATACTGGATTTAATGACGCAGGATTCGTAATGGAGATTAGGGTGAAGGTAAACTTCAGAAGCAATGTGATAGAGAGGATAGAATCAGAGGTAACAGTATTTCAGCTGAATAAAGTAAGCTACAGAGGCATAAGGAAGAAGCGTGGAATTGACTGGGAGAGGGGTCAAGCATGAAAGACAGGGGAACAGCAATGGCAGCAGATTCCAAGATTAATTCAGGAGACACAGCAGGGATTCTTGCCGAGGAATAGGGGCAGGTACAGGGAGGATGAGGCAGCCGGGGCTGACGACGGAAGTCAGGGATTGCATACAAGCAAAAGAGCAAGCGTATAATGTGATGAGGGGCAGTGGGAAAGTAGAGAATTGGGAAACTTACAAAGACTAACAGAGGGAAAAAAAAGGACAGAGAAGATTAGATATGGAGGTAAGCTAACCTGTAATACAACGTCGACTGTAAGAGGTTCTTTAAATATATAAAGTGCAAAAGAGAGGCAAAAGTGAATATGGACCACTGGAAAAGGATGCTGGAGAGACAGTAGTGGAAAACAAAGAAAAGAATGAGGAACTTTGCATCAATGTTCATGGTGGAATCACGAGTAATTTCCCAAAAATTGAAGAGAGTGAGAGGGCAGAGCTGGTATGGTGGTCATCACCAAGGAGAACATGCTAGAAAACTGAATGGCCTGAATTTGGATCAATCTCCTGAACCATATGGACTACACCCCAGCATTGTAAGGGAGATAGCTGAAGAAGTAGTGAAAGTGAAAGTGGTAAACTTTCAGGTATGACTAAAATCAGGAATGGCTACAAAATTGCTAACGTGACACTCAATTTAATAAGGGAGTTAGGCAGAAGATGGAAAATTACAGACTGATTAGCCTAACCTTGGTTGTGGGTAACATCCTGGAATCCATCGTGAAGGATAGGATTTCTGAAAACTTGGAAGTATTTAGCAAAATAGTGCAAGTCAGCATTGTTTCATTAATGGAAGGTCATGCCTGACAAACCTGCTGGAATGCTTTGAGGGAGTAAGGAGCAGATTTGACCAAGGAGAACCAGCTTCTCCAAAACCCTTTGATAAATGCCACGCAGGAGGCTATTGATAAAAATTAGGGTCCCAGGTGTTACAGGCAAGGTGCTAGCTTGGATAGATGGATGGCAGTCTGACAGAAAGAAGAGAGTGGGGATAAAAGTGTCCTTCTCAGGATGGCATCCAGTGACAAGTGGTATTCCTCAAGTTTCAGTGTTGGGACCACAAAATTCGCTTTGTGTATTAATGGTCTACATGAAGGAACTGAGGGAATTCTGACTAAGCTTTCAAACATTGCAAAGATGGAATAGAGGGATAGGTAGCATTGAAGAGGTGGTTCGGCTACAGAAGGGTGCAGCAGCACCCTCTAGCAACATTTCTGATGCTCGCCTTTCAGACCACCAACCTCAGGATGCAACGCATCATCCTCCGCCATTTCTGCCACCGACAGTCAGACCACATCACCAGAGAAATACTTCCCTCCCCACCCCTATCAGCATTCTGCAGAGTCCATTCCCTTCATGACTCCCTCGTTAGGTTCACGCGTCCCACCTCCCACACCCCAACAAGCCAACTTCCACTCCCAGGACCTTCCCTAGCCAATTCCAAGAGGTATGAAACCTGTGCCAACAACTTCCTCCTCACCTCCATTCAAGGCCCCAAAGGATCCTTCTACATCAGGCAGAGAATATCCTGCGCATCCAAACACATCATCTACTCTGTCTATTGCTCCTGGCCTCCTCTACACTGGGGAGACAGGACGTCAACTTGCAGAACGGTTCAGGGAACACTCTCCGTCACACAGCCAACAATCCCACTTCCCTGTGGCTGAATACTTCGCCTCTCCCTACCACTCTTCAAGGGACATGCAAGCTTTTGGCTTCTTCCAACCACATTCAAGCCACAATTCATCTGGAGGAAGAGCACGTCGTCTTCCACCTTGGAACCCTTCAAGCACACGGTATCCAGCGCAATGTCACCAGTTTCCTCATCTCCCCTCCCTCCACCTTATCCCAGATCTAACCCTCCAACTGAACACTGCATGTTGAACTGTCCTAACCGTCTATCTTCCTTCCCATCTATCCACTCCACCTTCCACTCTCACCACTCACCTCCATTTAGCCATCACCTTCCAAGCTACCTTCCTCCCACCCCCTCCCATTCATCTCTCAACCCCGTTCCGCCCACCCACTTCCTTTCTGATAAAGGCTTTATGACTGAAACGTCGAATATCCTGTTTCTCAGAGTCCGCCTGATTTAGCAGGCTGTGCTTTTCTAGCATTACACTTTTTGACTCTGATCTCCAGCATCTGCGGTCCTCACTTTCTCCTGCTGAAGGATTTGCACAAGTTATGGGAGTGAGCAAAGAAGTGGCAGGTGGAGTATAACGTGGGCAAATGTGAGGTCATGCGGTTTGCCAGGAAAAATGAAGGCATGGACCATTTTCTACATAGTGAGCAAGTTCAGAGGACTCCAGGGGAGGGGGGAGGTGCGTTGCTAGTCCAAGGATCTTGAAAGGTAAACCTGCAGGTTGTCAGCAGTTGGGAAGGCAAATAAAATGATTCCATTTATTTCAAGAAGGCTTGAATATAAATACAGGGATGTACTTTTGAGGCTCTATAAGATTTTGGCTAGGCTACTGTTGGACTATTGTGCACAGTTTTGGGTCCCATATCTCAGGAAGGTTGTACTGGCTCTGGAGCATTTTTCAATAAGATCCATGAAAGCCGTCCCAGGAAAGAAAAGCTTAATGTATGAAGAACATCTGAGGGCTCTGGGTCTATATTGGATAGAGTTCAGAAGGATGCTAGGGGGTCTAATTGAAACTTACAGAATATTGAATGACCTAAATAGGTTGGATTTTGGGAAGATATTTACAATGGAGGGGAGACTAGGACTCAAGGAACAGAGTAACTAGAATAGCTTTTCAAACACAGATAAAAACGAATATCTTCAGCCAGAGAGTGCTAAATCTATGGACTTCACTGCTACAGAGTGCTGTCGAGGCCAGGTAATTGAGTATATTTAGGAGTAAGACAGATAGGTTATTCATTGTAAAGGATATGAATGGTTACAGATAGAAAGCAGAAGAGTGGTGTTGAGAAGCTTAACAGCCATCATTGAATGGTGGAGCAGGCTCAATGGGCTGAATGACCAAATTTATGCCCCAATGCCTTCTGGTCGTATGGTTAATATTGACTCTCCTCATTCCTCATTGGAGATGTATCCTGGAATTTGATTTTCTTCTGATTTATAAACAGTAACATCCCAATCTTGATGACTGGGAAATATCATGTTCCCTCCCTCCAGTCTCTGCAGCCATGTCCCCAAGAACATAATCACATTGAAATTGAAAACCAGTGCATGGTACTTAATCACAGTTGATTGACGTCGACAACATTAACAGCATGACACTCATCTGCCCTCTCTGATCCTTGGCTAACCATCTGAATTGTGTGTCACATCATATTCTCTGTTAAAGTATCCGTGCCATTTGCCTGTCGTAACTCATGTTGTCGTAGGCACATTTGCCTGTCAGATTATGGACTAGAAAAGGTCTCTCCATATTTTACTGACATTATAATCACTGATCAGTAGTTACAGACTGTATGTTTCCATTTATAAACGGAGAAACTTGTTTATGTTCTGATAATCCTTTGACATTACTCCCATATCCAAGGCAGATTGAATGATTACACGCAATCAATCTACCATCTCCAATATTCTTTCCTCAGCCACCCCCACATATCCCAAGCTAAATGAGTAAATTTTAAACGTTCTTCTGAATTTTAATAAAATCAATATCGAAGTCAAAGAGGTTAAATTGAGCTATTTGTTCAGGGACTGTGATTAATGTCAATCTCCGTGAATCCTAATTATCCCAGTGGAAAGTTTCCATTGTTGAAAGATAAATGGGCTCTACTCAATGTGCTATCCCATAGTGTGAGGAGGAGCATCACTTTCAGTACTAACAGGGATCAGCAGTCTGAGAGAGGGGGAGCAAAGATCAGAATCTGAGAACATTAGACAGGCACGTTACAATAGTTGTTCATAATCTGAGGACCATGGTTTTGATTGTTCCAACAATGGATCAGAATCTGACAATATTAGACTGGAATGTTCCAACAATGGATCAGAATCTGAGAATATTAGACTGGAATGTTCCAACAATTGACAGGAGTTTATCCAGGAGGTCTTTACTAGCTTTCTCAGCCTTGGATATCATTAGCATATCGGATCCAGAATATCATTTGGATTATTCAAGGTAGTTAATGTCCCATCCTCGCGATATTTGGTGTTGCTGTTAAGTCTTTTTATTTGTCTACTAAATCAGGTTGAACTGAATTTCTGCTCATGATATGTAAATTTGCAAGTCAATATCTTCAGTTCCAAACAAAAATGAATTCCTTATATGTTATAACTATCAAACTACGATTTATACATTATTCACTGATATGCGAGAAGGAATCAGACTCTTCTCAAACTTCATAAACCATTTTGCCCATCACAAATTTACATCTCCATGTCCTCCCCACTCACCAATCCTGTCCAATACCAACATCATCATATCCCAGTCTCGTCCTCAGTCTCAGTGCAATATCTGAATAAACCATTCGTGCCTTTGTTCAATCCGGATGCAACAGTTTCACATTCCTTGAATCACATGTCCGTCACTAAATAATTGCTATTGAGAATGTTTAACTCGTTCTCTGCGCATGTGTCATGCTTCCCTCGTCAGGTTTCCGTGTGACTTCTGTGATGAACACGTGGGAGTACTGTACCTTTGAGAGAATGAAAAACCAACAATAACTACCTGACAGCACCAAGAGTTCTGAAAAATAGATATAATGTAACATTTGGTCGAACAACCCAAAGCTCATTGTCTCGAAACAAATTCAACTGTAACAAATTTTAAATTATACCCCAAAATACCCACCTCCAATCAAGTTTTAATTTATTATATTGACAATCGTAACAGCCAATGATACAATCCAATAGTTTGGTGGTACAAGACCATGGAAAATTGGACAGTTGAGAGGAGAACTGCCAAGGCACCAGCATGCAAACACTGCCTGAAAAATAGCTCTCCTATATGTACCTTTATTGACTAGTAACTGGTGACGCAGAGTCCCCTAGAAGAAAAGAAGACAGGAATATGGAGAAGAACCGAAAGCTTCCTGGTTTTGAGATAAGAAGTTTTGTTTTGTAAATCTTAATTAGGAGTCTTATCAGACTAGTATTGTGGAGGGGGAAGGACAAAGACAGGTTAGAGGGAGAAGTTGTAAATAGTTGTTCGTTTATTATTCTGTTATACTTTAAGAAATAAAGTTGTTAATTTTTATTTTAAATAAATTTGGAGTCTAGAAATATCACAGATTACTGCATGGGATAAATCTTTTCTCTGTTGCTGGTTTTAATTAAGCAGGAAGATTTATCCTCTGTTGTGACACTACAAATCCATCGCTATGCGTTTTACTCTCTATGGTACTGTGGAACAGCTGAACCAGCCACTCAGTTCAAGATCTGCATAACATGCTGCTCTGGCCAGGGCTTCATACATCCTGTGAGAGAAGAATAAAGGTAAAGATATATCCCTTTTTCTGCCTGTTTTCTGTATTGCTCCATCTTATTTCCATTCAGGTACGTGATCATCGGCTATTTTAGGTGTATTCAATCTCATTGACATTCTCGCTGTGAGTGATGCAAATCTCCATAGGAATCTCTGATGCTGGCTTTATTGATGCTGATGTACAGATGTAAGGGACTTATAAATTCCATGTCAGTGGTAGGGCATAGAGAAGGAATGGCTTTTTGTGAAACAGAAAAGAAATGGCGATGTCTAAGTGAAAGAAAAGATGTTTTTGACAATCCCTGAGAGTGTAGTTGAGGCAGTATGTGGGGTACTGTGGATAGACTTTCTCTCAAGTTTCACCAGACTAATCCCTGGGATGATAGCACCATGAGCAGTGAGTGAAGCTCACTGAGAGAATAAGAGGTGATTGCATTGAACCTGAAGGAGTATGGACAATCACACAGGATGTTCTAAACAGACAGTGATATTGTGCTAAGTTCCATGGCTTTTTTTCACTCAGATTACATGATTCTCGATAGTTTAACAGCCTCTGAGAACGTTCCACCCAATCACCCCCACTCCCTATTTCAACTGTGACAGAAAGAGAAAGAGAGGAGAGAGAGAGAGAGAGAGAGAGAGAGAGAGAGAGAGAGAGAGAGAGAGAGAGAGAGACTGAGAGAGATAGAGAGGATCTGGCTTTTGAATAAACTCTTGCAACATTAATACAGTTCAATTGGTGCTGATCCTGCCATGAACGTCATGTTTTCCATAATCCTGACAGCAGCAACTATACCTTCATTATAAAAGTGTTAACACTTTCCAGCAGTGTAGAGGGAAGGAAAATCTATTTACGCCACAGGAAAGAAATGGAGATGTCGAAGAGGAAAAATAGTTATTGTCACCATCGCTGAGAGTGTTGTTGAGGCAGTATTTGGGATGTTGTGGACAGACTTTCTCTCCTTTATAAGGAATGATCGCCTTGCCACAGAGAGAGTGCAATGGAGTTTCACCAGACTAATCCCTGGGATTATGGTACCAGGAGGAGACACTGAAGATTTATCTCTGGCGTTGTGAGAGAATGAGAGGCGATTGCATTGAAACTTGAAGGGGAGGGACAGTCACTCACGATGTTCTAAATAGACACTGATACAGTGAAATATTCCATGGCTTCTTTTTTTACTCGGGTTGCATGATTGTCGATAGTTTGAGAGCCTCTGAGAATATTCCCCTCACTCCACATCCAATTCCCATGTCACATGAGAGAGACAGACGGCCAGTGTTTGAATAATCTAAACCCACATTAATACAGTGCATTTAGTGTATGGTCCTGCACGGAAAGTCTCGTCATCCGCAATCCCTACAGCAGCCTCAACATCTCCATGCTAAAACAGTTAAATATTCCCACCAGATTCTGACCTCCATGGAGACGATGAGTGTGTCTTCTCGGCAATAGAATATGCCTCCTTGAGACTTGGCACAAATCATTTGACTCCACTCTTCATTGCCAGCAAACTTTGTTAAAGCAGCACACGTTCTACAAACAATGGAACCATGATTAACATCATGGAGTCCTCTATCTGTGCCGTCTCGGTTTCATTGGTTTGTCATGTTGGAATATCAATGACCTCTTCTTGTTCCTGTATAACTATCTTGTAGGGATGAATAGCCTCCTCCTGGTCTCATGGAACAGGTTTAAATGTCTGATTGGGCTCTGCATGTTCCTGTTTAACAGCTCGATGCACTGAACAGGCCACCCTCTTCCTGTCTAACAGGCAGGAGTATTGAATGTGCTGTCACTCTTCCTGTTCCTGAATGCTAGCTCATACCCGTGTGTAACCAGCTTGAGATGCTGAATGAGCTCCTGTTTTAACTGTGGAAATGTGCAGTGTCTGGCCGTGCTGTTACATAAATGTTACCGACACTTTATCAGCACAAACCGGAATGCTGTCCGGGTCTTGCTGCACATGGACACAGAATGGTTCAGGAGCTGATGGCAGACGAAATTTTCTGAACCTTCTGTGATCTTCAGTCATCATACCTACTTCAGATCTTATGATGGGAAAATACATTGATGGACCAGCTGAAGATGTTTGTACTGAGGGGGCTAACCTGTGGATCTCCTGCAGAGATGTCCCGGGACTGAGAGGATTGTTGGCGACTGACCCCAAACCTCTTTGTGTTCTGAAAGACAACATCCAGTGGGAAGGTTACACCTGATCCATATTCAGATCAAACAATAGGTGGTCCCGATGCCATCCTCAGTCAAATACTGCCATGGTATCAAAGCCATTCGCTCTTTCCTGAGCCCTTGTGATCACGTTTTGTCCATATCAATATGTGACAGCGTATGTGTAGGGAGGGCTTTCCTCTCACCGAAGGTAATAACTGTCAGGAATGATCTGGGCTAGAGAGCGAGGGGAGTTATATCATTGAAAGCATTTAAAGAGGAGGTAGATGTATTTTTGAGCTGTCAGAGAGCTAAGGTGTGAAGAATTGGGCATTAAAGAGGAGTTACTGTCAACAGTATATCAGCCATGATGTTATGCAATGGCTTGATCATCCGAATTACCTGATCCTGTTCCTTTTGTCCTCATATTCAGTAACTGCAAAGTTAATGGCTGTAATTTTCCTGAATGTTCTTTTATTGAACGTTGCAATCAGTGAGAGTAAAGTATTTTGTGAGTCATTTCTGGTTGAGACTGTATTCACGGTGAATCTGGGTCTATAATATCACCAGCAAATGAACCACAAGTTGCAGAGAGGAAACACTCTGCAAAGGTGATCAGAGGCATCTTTCGAACCAAATATCATTTTCCAACCGACACCAAACCATGTGTAACAGTCTTGAGGGACTGATGAGATCCTGTGTTCCTGTTGACCAGGTATTTAGAGCAAGTGGCCTCCATCTGTTCCTTGTAGGAGTTGTGAGGGGTTGAATAGAACATAGCAACAGACGACTGAGCAGCAGGAGTGGGCTATTAGATACGTTGTCACCGCTCCATGTGCTTTTGTTCACAGCAGCATTTTTCTGTCTGTATACCATTTTACTACATGACAAAAAACAACTTTGAATAAATGCAAACATCCAGGCACCACAGTCCTCTGTGGAAGGGAATTACCACCCGAACAGCCTTTTGAGAATTTCTTATTTGTGTTTCAACAAATGTTGGAGGGTTACTATGTCCTTTCCCAGTCCCACTCCTCCACTGGTTACACCTATCTTATTGCAGCCAGTTGAATGCCGTGGCCAATGATTTAGGTCTCAGACCAGGCCATTTTCTAGAAAAATGTGAGACACAGAACTTTGAACTCAAAACAAATGGTAAAATGATAGAGTGGCCCAAATATCATTTTGTCCCTGAAGTTATTCTGCTCGCACAAGCTACTGGCAGTGGGATTTCTTTTTGGAACAGTGGTATTTGGCTGAATTCCCTTCATTTCAGGCAGTGGAGAGATTCCAATGAATCCTCACCAGGAATCCTTCAGAAGTGGTCAAGATGCTGCAACATACAATTTTGTCAACTGAACACCAAACTGGACCATGTGCCATCTCCTGGAACATTCTCTGGAAAACCTGATTATGGATTATATGCAGGAGCGTCATTGCTCTTGTTATACACAATTCCTTCCAATCACAAAAATGTCCCTACTTTATAATTTGAAGACATACTTACATGTGTCTGTGTAATTTGTAAATATTGGTGGGTGTCTTCATAGTATGTGTGTTAATATCAATGCATCTTTTTCTTAAAGTTTATTCTCTAGCTTCAGTCTCCCTGACAGGAGATAATATGCATCCAGCTGATATACTTCTCAGAAAGTCATGGATCGTTCAATACTATTTCTCAGCTAAGATCAAAACTGATAATCCCCCATAACAAAAGGCCGGCATTCCAGGAATGAGTAAAGGGAAACCTCTTTGAAAATCTTCGAAAATAAGTATACGTTTTAATTTTAGTTCAGGGGATCAATCCTGCACACAGTGCATCGGGTGTGGTCTCAGCAATGCCCTGCACAGATGCAGTAAATCATTCCTCCAATTAAACCTGATACCTTTTGCCAAAAACAGCATCATTCCACTTACCTTCCAAATCACTTGCTGCATCTGACTTCATATCATTCATGTCGCAAGAACATGGAAACCTCCTGTATCACAGAGTTCGGCAATCTCTCTCCATTTAAATTGTTTACCATTGTTTCATCTTTCATGCCAAAATAGGCACCTTACCTTATGTTGCTGAAGGTTTGTTCACTAACCTTCCCTGCCTGTATCACATTGCAGACTTAGGATCTCCATTTGACGACACATTGAATGACCAGCTTGGTGTATGAGCTAATTGAGCTCCAAACCATTCCCTTCCCTTCCTCCAGATCTTTGATACAGATTGTTGATCATTGACGACCCACAGTGATGTCTGAGGTACTTCATCAGTTACAGCTTTGCAGCCTGAAAATAAACATTTATCTCTACTCTCTATTTCCTGTAAGCGACAGCTTCCCTGTTCCTGTGTAGCGGCTCAGGTGGGTTGAATGTTCTCCTCCTGGACTGTGTAGTGTACTGAACGAGCTGTATTACTTCATTCTATATTCCTGTGTAATTCCTTAGGGGGCGGAATGGTCTCCTCCTGTGTCATTGTAATGATCCTGTCTGACTGAATGGAGTGGTCCCCAACCCTGTCACAGCCTCGAGGGTGGATTATGGGAAAACACATGGGATAGGGAAAGCAGTATATTTCTGTTACAGCCTCGAGGGTGGATTGAGGGAACAACACATGGGATAGGGGCAGAAGTTGCCCATTCGGCTGCACCATTCAGAATGTTCATGGCTGATCGGAGTGTGTTTGGCCATCCATTTCCTGTCTGTTCCCAATAAACACTGACTCTTCTGTCCAGTACAGATGAGTCGAGCTCAGCCTTGAATGCGTTCAATAACCGAGTCTTCACTGCTCCCTGAGGATGAGGACACCACAGGTAGTGTAACACTAAAGTGAAAAGAACGTCCTTATTTCATTGTGGGACTGTTATTTTAAAGCTGTGTTAATTGAATATCAAATCAACATCTCTTTTCAGACATAAGAACAGAATAATTAGGAATAATTAGGAACATAATCCATTCCGGACTCCAAATCTATCCCACATTCTTACTGACCCTTTCCATTCAAATATGTATAACACCCAGCCTCTGCTGCTGTCTCAGGAAGAGAATGCCTGACAGCATAATACCGCAGGAGCATTAAGGAAATGAACAGATTGAGGCTAGTCAGCCGATCGAGTCGGGAAATTCCGTTCAATAATTTCTTACATGTATCTCGACCTCATTCTTCTGCCCGCTCCCTAGAATCCTTGATGTCCTTACAAATCAAAAACATACCGATTTGTGTCTTAATGACACGAGTGTCTGTGCCTCTGTGTATTTGTATGCGAGTGTCTGTGCATGTGTCTGTGTGTGTCTGTATGTGTTTGTTTGCCCGTGTGTGCGTGTGTGTTCATGTGCTTGTTATCTGTGTGTTTGCGTGTCTACATCTGTCTATGTTTCAGCCTGTGTTTCTATCCGTATTTATATCGATTTGTATGTGACTGTGTATGTATTTGTGTGTTTATACGTGAATGTATACCTATCTCCTTGTAAGTATTGTGTGTGTTCGTCTGTGTATTTCTGTGTCTGCGTCTCTGTGCAGTGAGGTATCTGTGGGTTTTTTTTGGAAGTGAAAGGACTGTTTTGGAACTGCCAGTGGGTTGAAACTGAGAATTGTCTTTCAATTGCTCCTTAACTGGTCAGTAGGACGTGGATGTTTCGGATACTCCACACGAGGCGTCCTGGTCCTCTCCAGCTCTTTAAGAATCCTCCCCACATGGCGGTGGGAAGGGAGTGAGGGAACGGATATCGGGCACTACAGTACCCGGCCTGGCCCATTCTATCCTATTCCAGGCTGTTTCTCCTGGAATGGGAGAAAGGGATGGAGGCAGAATGGGAATGGGTGACCCTGCTGTTTTTGCTGGTGCAGGTGAGGGGAGATGTGAGGTGTCTGGAATGAGTCAGTCGACAGTTTTGAATCCATATAGTATTATTAGTTGCTGAATTCAATAGTGAGAGTGGGAGTGCCTGAGCCTTATTTGGAGACAGAGCGCGAACCTTGTTCGGGGTTAGTTGCCATAACAGATACACAGTGAGTGTGAGGGAGCAGAGAGTATACGGTAACTCTTATCCAAACAGAGCGTGGAAGATATTTTTGCTTGTCCAGTATTGTGGGACACTTCTTCAGATCATCTCAGCGTCGGGGTGAGCCTCCCTGAATGTCTTGTCCAGGTCTATCACTAATAACGACACAGACCTGTCCCTCAGGTTCCAAAGAAACAGTTTAGTTAGAGTTTACAGATAGCAAGGAGAAGCAAATATTGGTGTGTTATATATCGAATCCAAAACGGTAGCAGAAAATCTGAGCATCATATGTTCTGGAAATTAGACAGACAAATATTGTGGATACCGCAATCTTATTGGATGGTCTCAAGTTGTATGTAAACTACGTTAACTAAGTGACAGCTGAAAAATAAGTTCCGTAAGTGTATATGAGGTGGGTTGAAGAGTATGTTGTGAAGCAAACTAGAGAGCAGGTTATTTCGGATTTGATTTTGTGTGGTCAGAAGGACGAATTATTAACCTTGGTCTGAAGCAGCTTTTAAGGAATAATGGCATTTACAAGGTGTATTTTACAAAGTGTCTGCATACAATATAGAATGCTTGAATATTCTAGACAAACATCATGGAAGACTGGAGGCTAGAGTGTCAAAATATCTTCAGTGAATTTGGAAAGTACAATATAACATTCAGTGGGAGACAAGCAATGGTTGTTAGAGTCATAGAGTCCGACAGCACGGAGACAGGCCCATCAGCCTAAACTGGTCCATTCCGACCAAAATGCCCATCCTCGCTAAACCCACTTACCTGCCATTGCCCCGTATCTTTCTAATCCTTTACTATCCATGTATTTGTTCAAATGCCTTTTAAGTGTTGTTAATGTATCTGCCTCAACCACTTCTCATTCCATATGCATACCAGCCCCTGTGTTAAAAAGTTGTTCCTCAGGTTCCCTTTTATTCTGTCCCCTCTGAGCTTAAACTGATGCCCTCTAGTCTGTGATTGCCCAACCCTGGGAAAAAGACTAAGTGCATTCACTCTATCCATGCCTGACATGATCTTATACACTTCAATATGATCCTCCCTCAGTCTCATGCACGCAAAAGTAAAAAGTCCTAGCTTGTCCAACCTCTTTCTATAACTCAGACCATTGTGACCTTGGCAACATCCTTGTATTTTTTTCCACACTCTTTCCAGTATAATGACATCCTTCCTATAGCAAAGTGAACAAAACTGAACATAACGCTACCAATATGGCCTCACCAGCATCCTGGATAACTGCAACATAACTCCTTAATTTCGATATTCAGTGATATAAACCGATTAAGGCCAGTGTGCCAAAAGCTTTCTTCCCTGTCTACCTCTGAACCAACTTTCAGAGAACCACGCACCTGAATTCTAAGGTCCCTCTGTTCCCCTACAGTCCTTAGGACCCAACCATTCACCATGAAACTCCAACCTTGAGTTGACTTTCTAAAATGCAAGAACTTACACTAATCTATATAAAAATCCATTTGCCATTTGCCAGCTGATCAAAGTACTGCTATAATTACTGAAATTTCTGATAACTTTCCTCACTCTCCATGATTCCGCCTGCTTTAGTGCCGTCTTCAAACTTACAAATCATGCCTGTACATTCTCATGTAAATCATAGATATATGTAATATGTAGTGGTCCCAGTTTCAACCACTGAGGCATTCCACTAGTCACAGGCCTCCAGTCTGACCAGCATGTTTCCAGTATTAATCTCTGCTTCCCACCATCAAGGCAATGTTGTAACTAATTTGCCAGCTCTCCCTCAATTCCATGTGATCTAACCTTCCAGAGCGGCGTACAAAGTGGAACCTTATTGAAGGCTTACTGCAATGCATCTAGACTATGTATTCAACCCGGACCTCCTCAAAGTTGCTGGTCACTTTATCAAAGAACTCCAACAAAATTGTGAGTCATGATCTCCCTTACACAATCTCCCGTGGGTGTCACTCTTTCCTTTTCTAGTCCCACTCCTCACTGCTCACAACAAATTTTAAATGTAATCAGGTTGGTTATATGGCCGATGATAAAGGTCTCAGACTGGGTCAGGTTCAGTGATAAGAACAAGTCAGGCAGATTTCTTTAATCAGCCACAAGTTACTAACAGAACTAACGGAGGAATATGGTGGATCTGTGGGGAGCACGGCTGCCTCACATCACCAAGGAGCTGGGTAAAATTCCAACCTAGGGTGACCCTCTATGTGGAGTTTGAACATTCTCTCCACGCCTGTGTGGGTTTCCTGCCACAGTCAAAGTGTGTGCAGTTTAAAGTGGCTTGCCCATAGTGCCCAGGGATGTGTAGGTTAGATGGGTTAGTTATGGGAAATGCAGGGTTACATCGATAAGATTGGGGGCACGTCCAGGTGGGATGATGTTTGGTTGGTCAGTGTGGACTTAATGGGCGGAATGTCTTGCCTCCACACTGTAGAGGTTCTATGACAATGACAATAAATTTGGACGATAGAAACACCCAGTGGATACATACTTAATCCACTCTTATCAACGTCTTGTATGTTTCATTCTCATTCCAACAGTAACCTGTTAAAGCCTTCATAATATAAGCCATTCACCCAAGAAATACGTGAAATGAAATATCTCTGAACTGCTTCCAATGTAACTATATCCTTTCTCAGATAAGGAGACACAAAAGACTAATCTCACATTCAGATCATAATGTTTATAATTGTCTTGTCAAAGTGCTGTGCGTTTTTGGAACACTCTTCCCCACAGAGCATTGGAGGCAGAGATACTGAATATTTTTGAGGCACAGATGGAAGGTTCATAAATAACAACAGAGTCAAGGATTATCGAAGAATGGGTAGCAATGTGCAGTGTGGGGGGAAATGTAGACAGTGGTATCAAATGACACGGCTTCAGACCCTGCAGGAATATAATGCAAAATGAAATGATAATATCGATAAAATGTTAAGGGGGAATACTAGACGGCAGAGATCCAGAAGGTCTGCTTTGCTGGGCTCTGCATCAACACACGGGCAAAGTGGTTCTCTAGTACACCCCATCCCAGCCATTTACTTAAACTTCAACACTAAAAGTGCGATAGAATCTTTACTAATCCCGATTTGTCAAAGGGCAATGACAAAACACGGGGAAAGGATCGAGTAAGTCCCAACAAGTGGTGCACCCGTCAGAAGCATCGAGCATGCCTGAGGCTGTAGCTGCAACCCATTCTGCTCGTTCCATGGACTCAGTTACTCACCAGGCCTTGGTCACTGAGTTCACCAAGTTATGCGAAATGATTGAAGCCATGATTGATGAACAGTTCAGCCGTGGCTAGAGCCGCTCTCAGCCTTGCTCCAAAAACATGAGCAGCAACTTGACAGCCTTGGAAACAGAACAGATGATGCCAAGTGCTGAACTGAAGCGACAGAGACCGTGATCGATACCTCTCAGGAGAGGATCCTCGCCCTTGAAAAACAGGTCTGCACCTTAACTGAACAAGATGACGACCTCGAGAACAGGGGTAAGATGAAGAATATTGACATCGTCAGTTTGCTGGAGCGGACAGAAGGTGGTCAGCTGGTGAGTTTTATTTTCAAGAACTGGCTGCAGTGATCCCTTCACTTCGAAACTGAGGAGGGACGGGTGAAGACTGAGACAGTTCATCGGGTTACGGCACGGAAGTCAGACTCAGACCAACGACTTCATCCTGTCCTTGTTTGATTACATAGCTATGGGGACAAACATAGACTGGTGGAAGCTTTCAGAACCCAGAGGAAAGATCTGATGAGTTTAATTCACCAGAGCTCGGGATTATGTACTTTCAGGACTTTTCAGCGGCAGTGATTCAGGAAAGCAAATCTTTTGATGAGATGAAGAGAAGAGTAAGGGAACTCGGGATTCAGTATTCCTTACGGTACCCAGCGGTGCACTGAATTGATTTCAATGGATCCACGAACTCGTGTGACTCTCCAGAGAAAGCGAAAACTTTATGGACATTTTAATGTAAGCTGGATATTTAGATAATCATGTTTCTCCTAAAAAAAAAATTGTTGGATTTTTCTGGTATTAACCAGTATTAAATTATAGCCGGGACTGGGTTGAGTACTCATTTTTAACTTCTTCATTAGTATTACTACTCTTTTTCTCTTTCTTTGCTTGTGTCTGGAATGCAGCTCAAGCTGGAGCGTGTTACAAAGGTAGTTGTGATGACTAAGTGCCAACCGAAGGGCAGTTCAAGCCCGATTTTTGTTGTTATTTGCCCAGGATTCCATATTGGTAGCGGACACAAGATAAAGTTTTGAGATATGTGAGCGTCCCCAGTAGGCGGTAAATTCCCCAATCGAGTGTGATTGGCATTTTGGATTTTATTTCATTCTTTTTTTTGTGTGTTTAGCTTTGGAAAGTTTTGAGAGCTTTTTAGTTATAGTAGTTTTAGGTGGTACAGTTTTTAGGCTTAATGAGTCTTTTTTTCATTAATCATCAGGGATGCATATTTCGATGTGAAACTCTAGAGTTGAAATGTTGCTACAATGAGTTATGGATAATGATGTGCTTAAATGTTGTACCTGGAACATTAAGGGGAGCCATCTGCCAGTCAAGAGGAAAAATGTACTTTCTAGTCTTCAAAAAGAGAGGGTGAATGTTGTCCAATTGCAGGAGATGCACCTTGATGGCAAAGAACATTTGACGTTAAAGCAGGGCGGTTCGATCGTTTTTTTTTCTCGTCTTTTAATGCAAGAAGTAGGGGAGAAGCCATCCTAGTGAAGAAGAATCTTCCATTTAAATTACTAGATTGCATTAGACACTCACGGGACGATAATCATCCCCAAAGTCTTGAACCATGGGAAGTAATACAGTATTTTGAAAGTTTATTGCCCCCCCCCCCCCACCCCCACCCCCGTGCACAATCTTAAAACCCTGGTAGATGCTTTTTCCAAATTAAGTTATCTTGCATCGTGGCACATAATTGTAGAAGGAGATTTCAACTGTCTTATGGACCCACGGTGGACAGAGTGTCCAAATGTCACAAATACCCTCGTTATGATGTAAGCAATTAGTGGATTTGTGTGCAGAATTAGAGCTAGTAGATGTCTGGAGGCAAATATGCCTCACAAGTAGGGATTTTATTTTCTCCTTTAACCCGCAGAAATGGCACACGAGGGTTGATCTCGTCCCCATCCCCGCAACAATCTTAGATTCGGTGGCATCCTACACAATTAGGAATATTATCCCAACATTCCTGCCCCAGAAGTAAGATAGAAATAACATAAGATTACGTTGTATGCAGATGTATGTTTTTGTCAAATCCCACAGTTTCAGCAGCTCGCGTGATGCAATACATTAATTCGCTTATCACCTTTTCGGGCTATAAGATTAATTTAACAAGATTTGTGTCCATCCCTATGGGAGGTCCAGGGAAATACCTGATGTTGAAGGCAAATCCTGGTTTCCTTTTAAATGGTCACGACGGTGGTTTCCCTATTTCAGTATATTCATTACATTCATCTTTGATCATTTATTTGATGTGAATTATGTCCATTTGTTTGACAAAATTAAACAAGACCTTCAAAGATGGGATGCACGTCCAACATCCTGGCGAGGTCGGATAGCTGTTCTTCAAATGAATGTTCTTCCTTATTTGCGATACCCCGTGTGAACGTTTCCTTTGATCTTTCCCAGACAGATATTTAGGAGATTTAATGGCTGGTTTAGCTTTTTTATTTGGCATCATAAGGGACTCTTTATCAAGCTAACCAAACTGCAATAACCCCACAGAGTGTGGGGAGTAGATTCCCAGATTAAAATCTATCAACTAAGCTCTTTATTATCCTATGTTAGTGTCTGAGCCACTGAGGACTCAGCATCACTATGGTTAGATATTGAACCCTCTCAGAGAAAGTAAAACCTTATTAGTCTGTTTTTCTTAGAAAAAATGACATTGTGGAGTATTCTCATAACCCAATAATTATCAATCCTGTTACAACATGAACGACAATGCGTCAGATCGAGGGCAATACAGCCAAAACCATGTTTCTTAGTCCTACAATTGGTATAACGAGTTGTCACCGGGGATAATGGATTCCATGTTTAAACTGTGGGAAGCCAGGGGGGTAACTTGCTTGAGTGATTTAGAATTAATCGAATCCCTACAGTGTGGAAAGAAGCCATTGGCCCAACAAGTCGACTTCGCCCCAGCCAGACCTATTCCCCTACCATCCTATATTTCCCTGACTAATGCTCCAACCTACATATCCCTGAACACTAAGGGTGATTTATCAATAGCCAATTCATCTAACCTGCATATCTGTTGATCCTCGTGCTGTGAGGCCGCAGTGCTAACTACTGAGCCACCACGTGTTATTTGAGGGAGAAAGAATGACATCATTTGATCAAATAACTCGTAAGTATGGACTACATACTGAAGACATCTTCTGTTTTTTTTCCAGTTCAGAGATTTGATTGTTTAAAAAATACAGCTTTAACAGACTCTTAAAGATGCAATAGAGAGAAGTGGGTGTTTATTGCTTAGAATACACTCTCTGCCAGTACCCTTTATCACTAGTTGGAGTGTGTCCCCTCAGACGAGACTGCGCAGCTTTGTGATGCATGTGAGAGAGAGAGTTGGGGGTTCAGAATACCTCGGAGAGATGGGAGGATATTTGTGAAAATGCTCGAAGGACTTTGATCCTTAATAGGACCCATTCCATGCAGTTGAATATTCTTCAAATCTGACCACAGATTGACTCTCAAAATGCAAAATGGGATTATCTTCAGCATATCGTAAATGCAGAATGACTACAGGTACTCTTACTATTGTTTGTTGTCCTGCTGCAGGCTTCATATATATTGGAGCACTGTGGTAGCTCTGATAGGATAGTTATTGGGGACAGAATTGGAGATGGATCCGGTTTTTCTTTTCCTGGGCCTGCTCAGGGTTCCTTACGCAGATGCACATAAGGAATATATATATATATATATATATGTGTGTGTGTGTGTGTGTGTGTGTGTGTGTGTGTGTGTGTGTGTGTGTGTGTGTGTGTGTGTGTGTGTGTGTGTGTGTATATCGTTACTTTCTGTGCTAGGAAACATGTTCTGTTGTGTTGGATGTCTGAAAACCCCGGGACTGTTGGGTCGTCGTAAGTTCTTCATGGAGAATATCCCTTTGGACTTTCTCACCAGTATGGTGCATCAAAAAAAAACAGAGAGTTATATAAGACATGGCAGAATTTTTTGGATTACCACGATGCAGGTTTATCTGTCACATTAAGAAGGGTTTTTATATAGCCATGACGATATTGTCTAATGGAACTAATATGAAGCGAGGAACAACTATGAACCTCAAAATGCGTATCAGTTAATGCTCTTGAAGAACGAGAGCTACCTTTTTGTTATGCTGAGCAGTACTATTTATTCATTATTTAGAATTAATAGAATCCTTACAGTGTGGAAACAAGCCCTTGGGCCCAACAAGTCGACTTCGACCCACCCAGACCCATTCCCCTACCATCCTATATTTACCCTGACTATTGTTTATTTTTGTTTTTCTTCTGTCCATTGAGTGTTTTTAACTTGTTTTGTATGTACATGTACATGCGTGTAATTTTGTTCAGTTATTTGAGCTGTGTTGTTAATGGGTTATTATAATATTAAAAATCTCTTTTCAATAAAATTACTTTTTTTAAAAAAATGGTAACATTGATAGAATAGACTCCCAAAGAACTCTCATTAGAGAGACCATGTCTAGGTGACATCCTCAGTGCTTGGGAACCTCCTGTGAAGCACTTCTGTGATGTTTCCTCCGGCATTTACAGTAGTTTGTATCTGCCACTCCCGGCTGTCAGTTCCAGCTGACCGCTGAAATGTCTGCAACACAAATTCTCAGCTCGGTGAACAGAACCACAACAATGAACACCCGAGCTACAAAACTTCTCGCAAACGATATACACTTCGATAAGAAACCCCTTCAGTTTCCTAGGCTGTAAAGAAATAAGTTCTAACCTGTCCAATTTCTCCCTATAACTTAAACCCTTTAGCCCAGGAAACATTTCTGAAATTTCTTCTACACTCTTCCTTGTTCAATAATATCCTTTCTCGAGCAAGGTGAACAAAACTGAACACCATACTCCAAATGCAGCCTTACCAATATCCTGTATAATTGCAACATAACGTCCCAACTTCTATACTCAATGCCCTGATGTAGGCCAGTGTGCCAACAGCCTTCTTCACTGACCTGTGTATCTGTGACTCAAATTTCAGACAACCGTGCACCTGATCTCTCATGTCCTTTATTCCACTACACTCCTTAAGGCACTCTCATTCATCATTAAACTCCAACCTGGATTTGTCTTTCCAAAATGCAAGACGTCACCCTTATTTATGTTACACTCCATATGCTATTTCTCAGCCCACTTCTGCTGCCGATCAAGGTACTGCTGCAATTTCTGGTAATGTTCCTCATTGGATCCCTCCTATTTTAGTGTCATCTGCAAACTTACTAACCTTACGTTGTGCACCATCGTCCAGATCATTGATATAGATAACAAATAGCAATGGGCCCAGCACCGATCCTTGAGGCACTCCAATTGTCACAGGACTCCAGTCCGACAAGCATACCTCCACCATAGCCATTTGCTTCCTAACGCCAAGCCAACTCTGTCGCCAATTTGCCAGTTCACCTTGGAGTTCATGCAATCTAACCTTCTCGATCGGCCTACCATGTGGAACCTTATCAAAGGCCTTATTGAAATCCATATAGACTATGTCCACCACCCTGCCCTCTTCAACCTTTCTGGTCATTTCCTCAAAAAACTCAAACAAAATTTGTAAGGCATGACCTGCCACGCACAAAGCCATGCTGACTGCTCCAAGTCAAACTCTGTCTTTCCAAATGCATGCACATCTTATCTCTCAGAACCATCTCAAGTGGTTTACCAAAAACAGATGTGAAGCTTACTGGTGCATACTTCCCAGGTTTTTCTATGCAGCCCTTCTTGAATAAGGGCACAACATTTGCTCCTGCCAAATCTTCCGGGACCCTAGCCCCTGACCTGTCTTCTCTCGCCTCTTGCAGTGTTCTTGGATATATCTGGTCAGGACCAAGAGATTTATCTGACTTTATGCATTCCAGTATGTCCAACAACAACTCTACTGTGATATTAACGGTACCAAGATATGACAACTAACCCCCCACCCCCACCCCAAAGGTAAAAGATCTTCATGTCTTTCTTCGTGGTAAACACAGAGGGGAAATTGAGGACTTCGCCCGTCTGTTGTGGTTTTCCACATGAATGCCCACTTTGGATTTTAAGACGTCCGATTTTCTCTCTAGTCGTTCTTTTTCTTTACTATACTGAAAGCACATCTTCGGATTCACCCTAATTTTCTCAGCCAAGGCTATGTGTTCACCCTTTTCGCCCTCCTGATTTCTTTCTTCAGTAAACTCCTGTATCCCCGTGTCTCTCCATAGATTCCACTGATTCCAGCTACCTGAAACTGAGCACTCCTTTTTGCTGGCCAGAGCCTGATTATTTCTTATCATCCAGGGTTCTCTCTTCCTGCCTCACTTTCCCTTCATACTCACAGGAATATATAGACCTTGAACTCAAGCTATCTCACTTTTAAAGGCTTCCCACTTACCAGAGATCCTTTTGCCTGGAAACAAGCTTCTCCAATCAACGTTTACAAGTCCCTGTCTACTTCCAGCAAAATTCACCTCGCCCCAATTTAAAACTTATCCCTCCCATAACTATGTTAAGTGGTAAATGCTGCCCACTTTACCTCCGTCACCTATCCTGCCCTATGTGCCAACAGTAGGTCGAGTTTGTCCCCTCCCGAGTAGGACCCTCTATTTGCTGCTTGTGGAAACTTTCCTGAACACACTTAACTAATTTCTTTCCATCTTGGTCCTTAAACCTCTGGAAGTCCCAGTCTATGTTAGTATAATTAAAACACCTATTATGACAAACCTATTGCTCCTGCAAGTCTCCTCAGTCTCACTGCAAACTTGTTTCTCTAATTCCCATTGATTATTTGGAGGCTTATAGTGCAACCACTATAACATCACCATCCCCCTCTTACTTCTTTGCACCATCCACAAAACCTCACTGGACATTATCTCAGTTATTTCATCTTTAAATACTGGGGTAGTATGTGCCTGAATTGGAACTATTGGTATTGAAACTGTTTCAATTTACATCTTTCCCTCCCAGTGGTTTTCACACCCACGGCACCCCTTGTCAAGATGCAATGGAGATATAAAGCTGTAAATGGATACATCACGTCACTGTCAGCATTGGCTGCACGTTTCCCCGCACTGGCCAGGGATCTAACAGTGTCATCGAACAATGCAACAGTCTGTGGTTATATATGAATGAACCAGTGATGTCTACACAGCTGCTGTGACTGCTTCCTGTTCCTCTGTTCCTGTGTCCCAGTCTCGAGCAGTTGAGTGACTCCTTCCTGTTCCTATGTCCCAGTCTCGGGCAGTTGAGTGACTCCCTCCTGTCCCTGTGTCCCAGTCTCGGGCAGTTGCGTGACTCCCTCCTGTTCCTGTGTCACAGTCTCGAGCAGTTGAGTGACTCCCTCCTGTCCCTGTGTCCCAGTCTCGAGCAGTTGAGTGACTCCCTCCTGTCCCTGTGTCCCAGTCTCGAGCAGTTGAGTGACTCCCTCCTGTTCCTGTGTCGCAGCCTCGAGCAGTTCAGTGACTGCCTCCTGTTCCTGTGTCCCAGTCTCGAGCAGTTGAGTAACTGCCTCCTGTTCCTGTGTCCCAGTCTCGAGCAGTTGAGTGATTCCCTCCTGTTCCTGTGTCGCAGCCTCGAGCAGTTGAGTGACTCCCTCCTGTTCCTGTGTCCCAGTCTCGAGCTGGAGAATGACTGCCTCCTGTTCTTGTGTCCCAGTCTCGAACAGTTGAATGACTCCCACCTGTTCCTGTCTCCCAGTCTCGAGCAGTTGAGTGACTCCCTCCTGTTCCTATGTCCCAGTCTCGAGCAGTTGAATGACTCCCTCCTGTTCCTGTGTGCCAGTCTCGAGCAGTTAAGTGACTCCCTCCTGTTCCTGTGTCCCAGTCTCGAGCTGTTGAATGATTGCCTCCTGTTCCTGTGTCCCAGTCTCGAGCAGTTGAGTGACTCCCTCTTGTTCCTGTGTCCCAGTCTCGAGCAATTGAATGGCTGCCTCCTGTTCCTGTGTCCTAGTCTCGAGAAGTTTAGTGACTGCCTCCTGTTCCTGTGTCCTAGTTTCGAGAAGTTGAGTGACTGCCTCCTGTTCCTGTGTCGCAGTCTTGAGCAACTGAGTGATGCCTCCTGATCCCAAGTTTTTGAAAATAAATGTCCTCCTCTTGCTACTGACTAACAGGCTCCAATCGCTCTGTGCTCACCTCCTGCTCCTGTGGAATAGAATTGAGGGACTGAATGGTCGCTTCACATTATTTACAGCTTCTCTTGACTAAATGCCTTTCTCCTGTTTCTGTAAAACACCACCAAAATGTGAATGATGCATTTTTGTATTTTTTCTCAGTAATTGAGCAAACAAGCTGACTGTCAAAATTCAGACCTGAATAGCCTCTTCCTGTTCCTGTGTTATACACTCAAGAGTCAACAGAGTCTCAGTGATGTACAGCACGGAAAAACACCCTTCGATCCAGTCGTCCATTCTGACCAAATATCCCAAATTAATCTCGTCCCCCTTGCCAGCACTTGGCCCATACCCCTCTAAACCCTTCCCATGCATGTACCCATTCCAATGCCTTTCAAATGGTGTAACTGTTCCTGCCTCCACCACCTCATTTGGGTGCTCAGTCCATATACACAGCAGTCTCTCTTTAAAAATGTTGTACCTCATTTCCTGTTATTTTTGACTCGCCTATCCTGGGGTAAAGACATTGACTGTTTACCTTATCTAGGCCCCTCATGATTTTATAAACCTCTTTAAGGTCACCCCTCAGCCTTAACACTTGAAAATAGTCCCAGCCTATTCAAACTCTCCCTGTAGCTCAACCCTCCAAGATCTGCAACATTCTTTTCAATCTCTTCTGCACCCTTTCAAGTTTGACAACATCTTTCCGACAGCAGAGAGACCAGAATTAAAGGCAATATTAGAAAAGTGGCCAAACCCATGTCCTGGACAGGGGCAACATGTCTTGCAAACGCATAGACTCAAAGCACGCACCAATAAAGTGAAGATCACCAAGTGCCTTCTTCACTACGCTGTCTACCTCTGACGGCACTTTCAAGGAACGGAGAACCTGCACCACAAGGTGACACAGTAGCTCAGAGGCTTGCATTGCTACCTTAGAGCACAGCGATCTGGGTTTAACTCCATCCTTGAATGACTGCCTGTATGGAGTTTGCACATTCTCCCCGTGTCTGCGTACCTTTCTTCTGGGTGCTACGTTTTCCTGCCACAGTACAAAGATATACAGGCAAGTGTAGATTGGCCATGCTAAATTGCCACAAGTACCCAGGGATGTGTGGGCGAGGTCGATTAGCCATGGGAAATACAGGCTCAGAGGGACAGAGTAGGGTTTCTCCAGTAGGATACTGTTTAGAGGGTCGGTGTGGCCTCGATGTGCTGAATAGTCTGTTTCCTCACTGTAGGGATTCGATAATTTCAATTGAGTTCTCTTCGAGTGGCAACTTTCAACAGAACCCTACCTACATATCTTGCCCTGATTTGCCTTGACAAAATGCAGCACCTCATATTTATCTAAATTTAAATCCATCCACCACCCCTCGGCTCACCTAATCAACTTTCCCTTTGTTCAGAGATTGCATTCTTCACTGTCGACTACACCAACAAATTTGGTATTATCTACAAGCTTACTGACCATACTTCATATCCTCAAATGCAAATGATTTTGTATTAGTGACAAAAGGCAGTGGTCCCACTATTGATCTTTGCAGCACACCACTGGTCACAGGTCTCCAAGGTCATTGAACAAATATCCGCTGTCACGCCCTGTCTCCAATATTCAAGAAAATGTTGGATCTAAATAGTGAGCTCTCCCTGGAGCCCAGGCAGTCTGACCTTGCTAACCAGTCTACCATGTAGAACATTTTGGTTTTCTTACTGAATTCCATAAAGACAATAATCCACTGTCCTGTCTTTATCAATCGACTTCATCACTTCCTCAAAAAATTCCACCGAGTCAGTGAGACGTGATCTCCAATGTACAAAGCCCTCTTCAGTCCTTGTCTTTCCAAATGCATATACATCCTTTCTCTCAAAATCTCCTCCAACAATTTAGTCACCATTGACGTCAGACTCATCGATCTATAGTTACCTGTTTTCTCCTTCTTTTCTTAAATGATGACACTACGTTATCAACCCTCCAGTCTTTTGACACCTCACCGGTAGAAATCACTGATTCAAATATATCAGCAAAATGCAGAGAAATCTCTTTCCCAGCTTCCCACAAATGTCGGAGATACAACTGATCAGGTCCCAAGGATTTGTTCACCGTTATGTGTTTTAAAATGTCGAACACGTCCTTGTAATATAGACACTTTTCAAGATATCACTATACATTTCCTCATTCTCTCGCTCTTGTAACTCCCTCCACATTAAATACTGAGGAGAAATATTCATTTCATATCCCTCCCATCTCTTGTGGTTCCACACATAGGTAGCGATACTGACCTTTAAGGTGTCCTATTCCTCCCCAGTTAATCTTTTGCCATGAAAAGATTCGTAGAATTTCTTCGATACCTCGTTAACCTTATTTCTAAAGCCAACTAGTATTCACATTTTTCTAGCCCGATTTCCCCATTGAATATACACTTACTGCCCTTATCCTCTGGGGATCCACTTGATTTCAGTTCTGTTTACATGACGTATGCTTCCTTTCTTACCTTGATCAGCGCATCAATATGTCTACCCATCCAGCACTCCCTGCACTCACCAGCCTTGCCCATCTCACCAATGGGAACACGTTGGCTCTGGACTCTCTGAAATCAAGTTTTGATGGCCGTGCATTTACCAACTATCACTTTACCAGCAAATCGAGTATTCCAATTAGCCTTTCACAGGGCTCGACTAACACTTTCAAAATTAGCCTTGTTCAAAGTTAGAACCTTATTGTTTACATCAGGTCTTTCCGATTCCATAACTAGTTTAAACGTAATATTTATGCGTAACAGACTTGAAATGTTAAATAAGCACTTCCTGCTCCTCTGTAACAGGCTCGAAAGGCTGCATGGGATCCTCCTGTCCCTGTATAACAGCCACAAGACATTAAATGACACATAAACCCCTGAATTATAAGCAGCCAATAAACTGTACCTGATGGAGGTCCATCCCTTCTCAGTTACAGAAACAATGAACTCCAGGTGCCCTCTCAGTGACACCTCATACAGCTGCAGCGACAAATCCTTTTATTTTGAATGATATGTTGGCAAAATGTGCTAATATTCCAGAGTTCCACCTTTTCAAGTAGCAACAGGCTAATATTGGCTGAATGGCCTTCCCTTACCCCTCTGTAAGAGGCCCATGGGGACAGAATTGCTTCGGCCTGTTCCTGAGCAGCAGTCTCAGTGCTCTGTCTCAAGGTTATGAAAGGATTTGAAAACAGGGCACTTAAAATCCGGCGTAGCCTCACACTGGTCAATAAGTATCATACTGTCGGTTAAGGCATCTAGAAACTTGCCCATCCGACGTTTTTTTTTTTATGTAGCCGATCTGTTATTTTATAACTGCTTTCTTTCATAAAAAGAGTGGAACACATATAGACCTCTGCAGTGTTCTGTTAATAATATTGTATGCAAGGAAAAAGAAATAAAAATTGAAAGATTTATGGTCCATCTCTCAGCAACCCTCATCCATTGCATTCAAAACCAGTAAATGTTCCCTTTTATAGTGATATGAAAAGTGGTGTATGGAACTGGTTCCTGATCCTATTTGTTCAGTGACTGTGATTAATGCCAGTCTCGATGGATACTAATTATCCTAATGGAGGGTTTCCATCTTTTAATGATAAATGGGCGCCGTTCAATGTGTTATTCCATAACAAGAGCGGGACCATCACCGACAGCACTGACAGGGATCAGCAGATCCAGAGAGAGGGGGAGGAGAGATCAGAATCTGAGAACATTAGACTGGAATGTTCCAACAATGGAACAGAATCTGAGAACATTAAGACTGGAATGTTCCAACAATGAATCAGAATCTGAGAACATTCGACTGGAATGTTCCAACAATGGATCAGAATCTGAGAACATTGGACTGGAATGTCCAAACAATGAATCAGAATCTGAGAACATTACACCGGAATGTGCCAACAATGAGACATAATCTGTGAACATTAGACTGGAATATTCCATCAATAGACAGGAGTTTATCCTATTATGTTTGGTATCTTTCTGGATATTATTGGTGGCCATTATCAAGGAGGATCTATTACGCTCTTCTCCTTATTCAATATTTTTATTTTCCCTTCCTGGCTATCGTTGATGTTCCTAGTAAGTGTCACTGTCCATTTTTTTTCTATAAACTAGTTATGACTGTATTACTGTTTTTTCATATATTCTACACTTCTATCCGCTATTATTGTTCCTGTTGAAGCTCTGAATCCAGATATTTACTCTACAGACCACTACTAACTACATCAATGAAGGTGTTCAATTACTGCCTCCCTCTGCTCTGGCAATGTTACTCATGGGTCTCTGTGTTGACCTACTCAGTTTCAGTGGATAACTGCAATATACTGTATCTTTGCCTCTGTTATTTAAATGTTAAGAGCATGGAGGTCACTGCCTACTGTTCTGGTTACAAACTCCACTTCCTTCCAGTGTTTCCATCCCATCCCTGGCTAATACCTGCGGCTGAAGCAGACGAGTCACAACTGTGGAAGATCCCTTTGATCATGAGCTGATTCCTGACACCATGCCCTGACCATTTCTAACTTGAAATACTTACCACTCCACAATGTATCTCATTGGCTTATTCCACCGCCTGTTTGAACTTTGAGTTATAAAGTACAGTCTTAATGAAGTTAATAATCTGCTGCTGACGCTCCTGACTTCAAACCTGTTGAAGCAAATCTGATTCGAACTCACACCAAACTCCCATCCATCTGTCATTCAAGTGCACACGCATATATATTGCTATTTTTATGGCAAATGCCTTTATTTTAACATTTTCAAACAGTGTACCTCATCTGTCCATGAAAATTCTCTCGTTTTCTCTCTCTGTTGATTAAATAAAAGCCTGCCACTTGGTCGTATTTAAAATAGTTTCCTCCATGTGCGTTCCTTCTCAAACATTGAGTTTCACCTTCAACCATGCCAATCGCGCATGCGCGCACACTCTCCCTCAGTCTCTGATGAACACACACACACGCGCGCGCGCGCAGGTAGAGCAAACCTTCCCATTGTAGGCAGTCATCTGATGCGAGTATAGTTAGCAAATGATAGTAAAGTTTGCATTGCTCTCCATACTGGGCAGATACTGCAGTTTACTGAGCAACACACCACCATGGTCTGCACAGCCCTCAATTCTGGGCTGTCATCTTGTCCCAGTTTATGTTGTTTGTGGTGTTCTGTCAAGCAGATTCAGAATTTGATGTAACAAACCATTTTAGCTGATCTGACAATGCCTGGATCCAATGTTCTCATTCTTGTAATTTTGCTTTCGAAGATCTCACTTCTCCAGTTAGTTCCACTGCTCTGTCTTTTTCCCCATATTTCCACAACCTCCTCCAAGTTAATTAACTGCCTGCTTCTGTCTTTAATATGAATCTCTAAGTCCCTCTATATCTTTCCCTAGCCTTGGATTTTGACTCCCTAGTGTATCGAGTGCTGGCATTGTGAAGCTCAGAAGCAATGAAATGGTGTGTGTCAGACTGTTGTTCACTTCCCGGTATGTCCCATGTGATGGCCCATTGACAGGCGTGTTTCAGAAGTTATGCGACACATCCTTGTAACTTGGTCTGTATCTGTATTTGTCCCTCTCAGGTGACCTTGCGATCAGTAACACGAGGAAACCCATCGAGTAAAGGACCAGGCATCTAAATTGTGTGACAATGCTGTCACTTTTTTTTTTAAAAAAGGTCATTTTCTCTTTTTTTAACAAGGGGTCTTAAAGGCCAAACTGCCTACTGTAAACGGCTCAAGTAAATAACTTACGAGACTTTTAGGGTTTTTAACAATGGCCAGCTCACATAGACCAGGCTTTCTAGTTTTTTCCTTATAGCTGTAAGTCACCAGGTGCTTGCGTCCCAGAAGGGTTGGAAGCTTTAGTAAATTATCCCTAGCTGCTATTGTCTCTGAAGCTTCACTTGATGCTGTTTCCTCCTGGATTGGAGAACTGCATGTCTGAATGCTCCTTTTTACCAAGGAGTGTGTTTAGGTGATGTCAGTATATTGGAACAGTTCATTTGTAGAAGATACTGTACCCATTATTTGGTTAAGGTTTCCAATAGTTAAGTTATTCTAAAATCCTCTTCATTTTGTATAGATTTCATTACAATGTTTAAATATATTGTGTTTTACTTAATGGTGAGTGGTTTGACTAGTAGCATCACATCTGGAACACCCACTTCACATCTACCTTTAAAATAAGAAAAGGTTGGCATCCAAGCTACCATCTTAAAATAGTTTGAGACAGTCTGGTTAGTCTACAGCAAACTGGGGACTTTTGTCTGGTTCGACATCGATAATACCAAATTGGGTTTAGAACTCCAATCCCTACAATGTGCAAACAGGCCATTCGGCCCAACAAGTCCACACCGAACCGCCGAGGAATAACCTCCCCAGACTCATTCCTCGACCCTATTATTACACATTTACCCTTAACGCACACATCCCTGAAAACTGCAAACAATTTAGCATGGCCAATTCACCTGACATGCACACTTTTTGATTGTGGGAGGAAACCAGCGAATCCAGAATAAGCTCATGCAGACACTTGAGACTATGCACCAGGAGGCTATTGGGTTCAAAGGTCGTGTATGGTAGCTGTTAGGGTCTTTTGTTGCGGATGTTGAATTCGTTTGGTTTAAACAGTGTTTTGTGAATAAACATTCTTTCAGTCACTCAGAGTTCTCTGGGTGTGGACGAAGTGAAGTTGGGGGTTTTCCAAAAGGTAGGGAAGGCAAAGCTGTAGGAATTGGCAGACAACCTGGAGTTGGGGTTGTGTTTGTCTGTGTGAAAATGAGAGATAATTACAGCTATAGCTCGGCAATTAGAGAGATTCTTATTTTGGAGAAGTTCAACAATTCACTTCCTGTAGTTTTGAGAACTTGAGTGGAAGAGCAGAGTTACAATGGCAAGGTTAGAACCTGTAATGGCTGATGATGATGATGATGATTGAGTTCAGACATCAAAGCTTGGTTTCTGTGAGAGATTTAGAAGAATGTGCGAGATCTTCTTAAAACATATCCCTTTGAGAGTAAGATTTACTGGCATATGCCAGGAGAAGCAGGTAAAGAGGTCACAGCATTACGAGGTACAGAAGTATGCAATTCTTTTGTGCTGAGACATGAGGAGCTATGTCATTCAGAGGGAGTATTGGAGAGATGAGAAGTGCTCTATTATGTAATGTGTGGTTGGAGTGTCCAGTGAAAACATCAAAAGATTTATTCCACAATCGGGAAGGAGGCCTTCAGCTTGGCATTGGCGTTCCAACATTTCAGCATTTAAATTGCGAATAACATACCTGAGACAAATCTTTATGAGTGATTGACAATCAGTGACCCCTTAAAGTTTTTTTTTGTGGAGAAGTTTAGGGCGAAGAATACCAGTCTGTTTCGATTGACCTTATTACTGCTGTCAATCAATTTGAAATTATACAGGTGACAGGGCGAGACAACCTAAGTTTTGACACGTTGTGGAGACTTGGATGAAGAAAGACAAAGGCATTCTGTGGCCGGAGTAAAATGATTGAAACCGAATCGAGTTGGGAACATTTGTAGGCTCAGAGTCAATGTAATATATATATGCACCTCTTGCTCCGCTACATTGATAACTGCATTAGTGCCACCTCGTGCTCCCGCGAGGAGGTTGAGCAATTCATCAACTTCACCAACACAATCCACCCTGACCTTAAATTTACCTGGACAATCTCTGACACCTCCATCCCCTTCCTGGACCTCTCCATCTCCATTAATGATGACCGACTTGACACCGACATTTTTTACAAACCCACTGACTCCTACAGCTACCTGGATTACACCTCTTCCATCCCTACCTCTTGCAAAAATGCCATTCGGTTTTCCCAATTCCTCCGCCTCCGCCCTCTCTGCTCCCAGAAGGACCAGTTCCACCACAGAACACACCAGATGTCATTCTTCTTTAGAGACCGCTATTTCCCTTCCACATGGTTAAAGATGCCCTCCAACGCATCTCGTCCACATCCCGCACCTCTGCCCTCAGACCCCACCCCTCCAACTGTAACAAGGACAGAACGCCCCTGATGCTCACCTGCCACTCTACCAACCATCGCATAAACCAAATTATCCGCCAGCATTTCAGCCATCTCCCAACGGACCCCACCACCAGGGATATATTTCCCTCCCCACCGCTTTCCACCTTCCGCAAAGACCGTTCCCTCCGTGACTACCTGGTGAGGTCCACGCCACCCGACAACCCACCCTCCCATCCTGGCACCTTCCCCTGCAACTGCAGGAATTGCAAAACTTGCGCCCACACCTCCTCCCTCACCTCCATCCAAGGCCCTAAAGGAGCCTTCGACATGCGGTCCCCACTACATTGGGGAGTCTGGACGTCTCCTAGCAGAGCACTTTAGAGAACAATTCCGGGACACCTGCACCAATCAACACACCGCCTGTGACCCAACATTTCACCTCCCCCTCACACTCTGCCGAGGACATGGAGGTCCTGGGCCTTCTTCACCGCCGCTCCCTCACCACCACAAGCCTGGAGGAAGAACACCTCATCTTTCGCCTCAACCACAGGGCATCAATGCGGACTTGAACAGTTTCCACATTTCCCCTTCCCCCACCTCACCCCAGTTCCAATCTTCCAGCTCAGCACTGTCCCCATGACTTGTCTTACCTGCCTATCTTCTTTTCCACCTATGCACTCCACCCTCCCCCGACCTATCACCTTCATCCCCTCCCCCACTCACCTATTGTACGCTATGCTACTTTCTCCCCACCCCCACCCCTCTCTCACTTATCTCTCCACCGTTCAGGATCTCTGCCTGTATTCCTGATGAAGGGTTTTTGCCCGATACGTTGACTTTACTGCTCCTCTGATGCTGCCTGAACTGCTGCGCTCTTCCAGCACCACTAATCCAGAATCTGGTTTCCAGCATCTGTAGTCATTGTTTTTACCTATATATGCATTTCACCCTGCAAATAGAGGACGATTAGGAGGTCTACAATTAATCCACCTTTGTATATTGATGGATCATTGTATTAAAGAAGGAGTTGTGAGTATACTATCACAGTAAAAAGGTTATTTTGTCTTAGGTTGTTTTTAAAGACAGGTCATAAAGGCAGAGGTGCAGAACTGATGTCTGAACACAGTTTAAGTAAATAACTGAGGAGGCCTTTAGGTTTCATTAAATGGTGATAACAATGGAAGGGCAGTGGCCAGCTCTCACAGCCCAGGTTTTTAGCTTTGGTTTTTAGCTGCAGCATTCAGAAGCTGTTGGGGATCCCAGAAGGGTTGGGAGTGTCAATACATGATCCCCAGCTGCTTTTTTCGTTGAGATCTCTTGTTGATGTTGATTTCTCCTGGATTGGAAAATTGCATGTAAGAATCTGTATTTGAATATATCTTTGTGTCAAGCGGTGTATACCAAGAAGGTACGATATCTATTGTTGTGTAGGTGCTCCAATATAAGCTATCCCAAAGTGCTCTTTTCTTTGATTGGATTTTAATAGATAATAATATGTTTTGTTTAATGTCGAGTAGTTTGACCAGACACAACATATCTGGAACGCACACTTCCCATCTATATTCAAAATAAGGAAAGCTTTGGGTCTAAGCGGCCTTCTTAAAATATTTTGCGGGGATCTGGTCTGGTCCACAACACTTGTAGTCGAGGGGTTTTTGATTGACTCCTGTTATTGAAATGTTGGTGGACGAGTTGGGGAATGGTTTGCTGGAGGTTGTGCTGTGAGCTGCCTCAGACATTCAGGGAGAGTTGAGGATTTGGTGACCCAACTCGGGATGGAGCATGGGGACAGTAGTTACAACCTCTGGGTCTGGAACATGATCAACAAACGGAGGAGAGGCTGCAGAGAGGCGAAGCTCTGAAACCACGGAGTGAGTGTGTCTGGGGAAAGGGATCTGCTGTATCCACACCTGGTTTTCCAGGAACAGCTTCCCAAGCTCCACCTAACCTAGGATCAAAGTGTGAGGGGATCCTGATTGAACACGAAGCTGGTCACAGAGTGGTGTCACCTCCTTCAACACGACCTGCAACTTCATACCAGGAGGAGAACGGTGCTGCAAGTGGCTTTTAGGGTCACAGTTTCAGTCAGCTTCTATGATTTGGAACTTTCCAGGCAGGACTAGGTGACATATCCATCATTTCTCAGTATCTCAACATCAGTGTTAACCATTCAGTGATGGCGGATATTTCTGGTGGATGAGAAGCATTGTTTCTCCCTCAGCAGGGAACTGCCGGGTGTATCCAGGATAGTGGGATTCCCAATGGTGTACATTGCATCTGCAGGGTATCCATGTCAATGGGGAGAGGTAGATGAACTGAAGGAGCTCTCTCTCTATTAATGTTACAGTGTACCCATGCACAGTACATCATGTTGGTGAATATCCACTGTCCTGGCAGCAGTCACGGCCTCTTCATTCAGAAGCAGTCAACCATTCCCATCGTCATCGGGTCTCCACGCAGAAAGAAAGAAATATATCTTGGATAAGAGACGTCCCCTCGATGTTCGTTTCAAAACTTCATCCCTACCACCAATCAACCACGTCAAAGTATTCCATGTGTACGGAGAGCAATAGGGTCGCAAGCAGTGTCTGGGAGCAGATGATCAGGGATGTAGCAAAACCTCCCATGTCTGAAAGGATCTGATTGAACCCCCCAGTACACAGTATCATAAAGTCCCGTAATTCCTCTCCATTTCAGTAGCATACTGCCTTCCATTATTCCTGTAAATGAAATGACAGGTTATATCATGTTACATTCCACCTGCCAAACTATTATCTATTGCCTTTACCTCTCTGAATGTATTTGCAGACTCTCCACCTTCTCTTGATAATTTAATCTCTTGCTTACCACAGCGACATCACCAAACTCAGCATCTGTATATCTGTTCCATCCTCCTGATCATTAATACAGACTGTAAATAGTTGAGAACCCAGCGCTGGTCACTGTGTGACCTTACTGGTTGTATTCTGTCTAACTGATTGAGACTGATTTATCCTGAGTGCCTGCATCCTGTATGATACCCAGTCCTCACCGATTCCTGAGCAACACAGTCAAAGAGTTGACTAAGAACAAGGAGAATTTGTGAGGAATTCAACCCCTCGATGAGGCTGATGTCAACGTGGCCTCTGTTCCAATTTCCTGCCATCTCTCCATCCTAAAACTCTAGTCTCTTGTTGTAGATTGCGACACATGAAAAAAATCCGCTCCACATCTCTGCATTCAATGACTTTTAGCATTTTACAGACCTCAGTGAGATCTCCTTACATTCTTATAAACTTGAAAGTATAGGCCTAAACTGCTGAATTTCTCTTCATAAGACAAACACTTCCAATATGGAATCAATCTAATGAAGCTCTTCTGAAGTGCCTCCAATGGGAATACCTCATTCTGCAGGACACCCAAACTGTACTCCAGTTGCAGCCTCACTAATGCCTTGCTTAGCTCCAGCAACACTCCCGACCTTTCTACTCTATCGTTTTGTAAATAAACACTGAAATTATACTTGCATTTCTTATTTCTTGCAGTACCCGCAAGCAAGTTTTCTGTGATATGCAAGCAGACACCCAGATCCCTCTGCACCTAAGCACTTTGAAGTTTCTCTCCATTTAGATAATAATTTGTCTTTCTATTATACTGGCCAACTTGAATAGCCCCATATTTATTCACTTTAATTTTCCTTGTCAAATGTTGGCCCATTTTTCCAACCTATCCATATAGTTTTAAATCTCTTGCATCATCATTCCGAAGTAATTTCTTACCAATGTTAGTGTCATCTGAAAATGTGGCATCGCATTTTCTATCCCATCAACCGAGTGCAGTACTACCATCGATCGCAAATGCTTGAGGCATGAGTCCTGAAATCAATGGCACCCCACAAATTGCATTTGCCAAAAGAAAATGACACATTTATTCCATCTGACTCAATTTTATTTGTTATCCAATCCTCAATCCAAGCTAATAAATTACTCCTAAACCCATGATGTCTGATCTTACCACTTACTCTTTGGAGAAGCGACATATCCGATGCCTTCAGGAAGACCAGATATGTTCCATCTCCAGGATTCCCCCGACCCACCTTGTTTGTGACATCTTTTAATAACTCAAGCAAACAATTCAGACACGGTTTATCTTTCGTAAAACCATGATGACTCTGATGGATTGTGGTTGAACGTTGCAAATGTCCTGAACAATGGACTCTAAAGAATTTGCCTTAAATTACCATAGTTTATTGTTACACTTTAGTCCCTAATGTATACCATTATTATAAGTTCTTCCCTTTCGAAAACCTTTACATTTTCTTTGAATTCCTGTTTAATGGGCACAAGACATTAAGAGATGTGCTCCAATTGCTGTGTAAGAGCCATGTGTCACTGAATGGACTCATCATCAAAATCGATGAGCTGATGTCTTTCTGGTGTTCCCACGTTATCATCTCCAAGGCCAGAATGACCTCCTCCTGTTGATGCATCAGAGGATTGGGAGATTATGGAATCTTCCCGTTGCTGTGTAACATTTTGAGGGGCTGATGGGTCTTCTCATAACAGGTGGAAATACTGAACGGTCTCCTCATGTATCCCGGAGATGGGACCGTGGGAGTGATTGGTCTTCTCCTGATACGATATAAAAGATGCGTGTCTAAATTACCTCTTCATTTCTCATGAAAGAAGTCTCAGATAGTTTCTATCATTATCCAATTCCCTTCCAATAGGCTTTGTGAGTCTGAATGGCCTCCTGTTATTCCAGTGTAACAATCTCCAGTCACTGTGTGACCACTTTTAGTTCCTATGTTAAAGACTTGAGGAGGCTGAATGGACTGCTCCTGTTGCTGTTTAACAGGATACTGATGCAGCATGGCCTACTGTTATAGGTGCAAATGTGTTGCTGGTCAAAGCACAGCAGGCCAGGCAGCATCTCAGGAATAGAGAATTCGACGTTTCGAGCATAAGCCCTTCATCGAAACGTCGAATGCTCTATTCCTGAGATGCTGCATGGCCTGCTGTGCTTTGACCAGCAACACATTTGCAGCTGTGATCTCCAGCATCTGCAGACCTCATTTTTTACTACTGTTATAGGCCCGAGTGGCTGATTGGCCTCCTTCTGTAATTGTATATCAGGCTCCAGGGGCTGAATAGCTTCGTCCTGTTTTGGTGTGACAGGGTCGAAGGCCTGAATATCATCCTGTTGTTCCTGTGCAACAGGCTGGAGAACGGAATGGATTACTCAACTATCTGTGTAATTCACTTCACTCGTTGACTCCTTCTGTCATCTGTGTTCAAATAAGATCTTCTTTATTTTTTGTAAACTCCAATGGCTACTGGATCAACCTGATCATTCTTTCGTTATATGCCAGCACCTTCATTGCAGGAATCAGTTGAGGGAACCATCTCTGAGCTGCTTCCAATATAACAACACCGTTTCTTCATTGAAGAGGCTAGATCTGTACACACTACTCCAGATGTAATCTCCCTGTACAGCAGCAGCAACACTTTCCCAGCCTGTTGTAAGGTTCCCACCCAGGTTAGATCAGCCTCAGCTCTCTGGGGGAATACAGAGCATTGTTGGAAGATCATTGTCCTTCTCTACTCCACCGCATAACGTGAGATCTGGAGAAATTAAAGTTTGCGAAGATCATAAATGATGTGGTGAGATGATCTCTGCCATTAATCTCCCCAGAGCCCACATCGCTCAGATTCCACAGAATCTAGTATTTGGAGATTAAAAAAACAGCAAGGAGGAGCAAACATTGATGGGAGTTATATATCAAAGTGAAAGCTGCAATACAAATGCTGGGCATGTTGTAAAACGGGAAATGAGATATGCACATTTGTGGCGACTGCAGTAATGATATATATTTAAATTATATCTAAACTGTGTTAACCCAATTAATGCTAATGTTGGGAAAATGGATTTCATGACCGCGTGTGAGATGGTTTACATGAACATTATGTTGAGCACTGAGCTCGAGATCAGGTGATTTAGGAATTGGTGTTGAGTGATCAGAAGAGCTAATTGAAAATTTTGCCAGAAAGGACATTTTGGGAACAGTGACCACAATGTATTGGTTTTCTTTTATGCTGTTTGAGTACACGGCAGTTTTTGTTATATTTGAAGTAACCGTTATAAATCTGAGTCTTGCAAGCCATGAAGGTGTGAGGTGGAAGTGGGGACTACAGATGCTGGATATCAGAGTCGAAGAGTGTGATGATGGAAAAGCACAGTCAGGCAGCATACTAAGAGCAGATAAATCGATGTTTTGGGCATAAGCCTTTCATCAGGAATGAAGCTTATGGGCCGAGGGGGCTGAGAGATAAATTAGAAGAGGGTGCGGCAGTGGGAAGGTAGCTGAGATTGTGATAGGTAGATGAAGGTGGGGTTGAAAGTGATAGGTGATAAAGGGAGACAAAATGCCTCATCTACTGCATCCATTAAACCCATGTGGTCTTCTCTACATTGGCGAGGCAGGAGGTCAACTTGCAGATCATTTCAGAGAACATCTCTGGGACAGCCACATTGAACAACTCCATCGCCTTGTGGCTGAGCACTTTAGCTCCCCTTCCCAATCTGCCAAGGACATGAGGGTCCTAGACCTGCTCCATCGCCCAATCCGAGCCACCAGAAGCCTGGAGGAAGAAAGCCTCCTCTTCTGCCTTGGGACCATCCAACCACGGAGGATCATAGTGGATTTCCCCATCTCCCTTAATCCCACCTTACCCCACTCCAACCTTCCAAGTCAGCATCGCCCTTTTGATCGGTGCTATGTGTTCACCTTCCTTCCTATCAATCTGGTCCCCCCTCCTCTCCGACTATCACTTTCAACCCCACCTTCATCTACCTATTAGATGAAAGGAGGCAGCTTAGAAAAATGCCAGGTGTTGCAGTAAGCCGGTGGTTCAGAGAAATGTAGGACCCAGCAAAGGATGACCAAGAAACTGAGAAGAAAATCAAAAAGAGAAAAAGCGTGCAAGCGAAAGAAAAACATAAAGACTGCTAAAAAGCATCTATCAATGTATGAAAAAATAAAAATAAGATCAAATGTGGTGCAGTTGGTGTGCGTTCAGGATAGGTTATTGCAGAGAACAGAGAAATTGCAGGGAAAGGAAACAGTTTCTTTGGTGTCTACCTTCATGGAAGAATGTCCAGAAATTCTTCCAGAAATACCAAGTGACCATGGGACTTGTGTAAGTAAAATCTGAGATCATTCTTATCAGTGTTTGGGTCATCTTTGAAAAGAAAGCTGGATTGAGTATTTATAAATCTGACAGACCAGATGTACTTCATGCATGTATTTCAGAGGAAGCAGCAATACACACGTTGATTGTATTGCGGACTGAATATTTTAATTAGAATCTGACCATAGGGGATGCGCCAGAGAACTGGAGAACTGCTAATACGATTCCACTTCACAGGAAGGGTGGGAGAGATAGACCAGGGAACTATAGAAGAGCGTGTATTAGATCACTGTTAAGGAAACTACTGGAGAAAATAGGGAAGGAGAAAATCGAACTCCAATCAGAGTCGCAAGGTTTGATCAGGGATAATCATCATGACTTTATCAGAAGGAAGTCACATCTAATGGGTTTGATTGAATTAGTTTGAGGAGGTCGATTGTTTTGTTTTTTTTAGGAAGGTCTTTGACAAATTTCCACCTGGGACACTGAAAAATAAAGTAAAATCTCACAATATGAAGCAAAACTTGACAAGTTACAAAGAAAACTGTCTTAGTAGCAGGAGACAGAGGGTGGTGGGAGAAGGCTGCTTGTGTGACTGGAGTCCAGTGTCCTCTGGTGTACCACAGGGATCAGAGGTGTATCCCTTATTGTTTGTGTAATTCATATATATATATATATATATATATATATGAATGTCGAGGGGGCTAGGTGGAGAGTGGGGAAGGTGTGATAAGTAAGTGTATGTTTGACATAAAGATTGGCTGAGTGGTTAACATTGAGGAGGAAGGCCTTAAGTTATAGGAAGATGCAGATGGAATGGTCAGATGGGCAGATCAATGGCAGATTGAATGTGACCCTGATAAATATGAGGTGATGCTCATTGGGAGAAGAAACCAGTCAGGGGAGGACTCAATGAATGGCAGCACACTGGGAACCTCAGAGTGTGCTTCTCCACACATCCCTGAATGTGGCTGGACAGGGTAATTAACTAGTTAAGAATTGGACCTTGGGTGTAGCGTTTCCTAATCAGGGTGTAGATTATAAGAATAATACAGGACTTTGGTTCGGCCAAAATGCAGTACTGTATGTAGCTCAGGGAGCCACATTCCAGGAAGGATGTGATTGTACTGGAGAGGGTGCAGAAGTGATTCACCAGGATGTTCCCTGGGATGGAGCATATCAGCTATGGAGAGAGGCTGGATAAGCTCAGGTTGTTTACTTTGGAGCAGAGAAAGCTGAGGGGTCCATGATTCAGAAGGATAAGATTATAAGCGACACGGACAGGGGGGATAGACAGCAGCTGTTCCTTTTAGTCAGAGGGTCATGAACAAAGGAGCACACTTTTAAAGTGAAACATTTGAGTTTCAGAGACGATTTAGCTCGAGGATGTTGTGTTCTGGGATTACGTCTTGGGAGGGAAATAATCTCAGATAACCTCGCAATCATTAAAACGTACCTGGACGAGCACTTGGAAGTTTCATAACATTCCAGGCTATGGGCCTGCTGTAGGGAAGTGGGACTAATATAGATGGTGCTGTACTTCTGTTGGCACAGAGTCTATGCTCCTGAGAGTGTATGGTGTGGAAGGTTAATTATTGAGCAGTTTAAGGTGGGAATTGATGAGTTTCTGAAGAGTATATTCACAAGGGTTATAAGAGTGAACTGTAATAACTTGATAAATCATGTCAATGTGAAAAATATCAGTAACATGTACAGTTTCCTTACAGTTTGAAACCAGAGAATGGAGAATGGGGAACAGAGAAATGGCAGAGCTATGAAGCCACTACTTCAGTTCTGTCTTCACAGAACTTCCTAACAATACAAGGAAAACCAAGTCTGGTATGGGAAAATGATAGAGTACATGGAACATAGAAGATAGTAAGGAAATTGTTTAGGATAAATTATTGGGGTTTAAAGAAATAGTCATAGACAACACTAACATAGATTTATGAAATGGGAGTTATGTTTGAGAAACAGAATGGGAGACAAATGAAAGAGAATCAATATATGTTAAACATATTGATTTTAAGAAAAATGTTGGTACAGCTCCAAGCCCAGTTTACAAAATCAAATCTGAGTGGATTGGGGCTAATATATGGGCATGTTTCTAGAATGGGACAGCTGGCAGGAAACAATGAATAGAAATAAACAGACTCGTCAAGCAACAGCCTGACATTGTCTGTAAGGTATGATTCTGTAAGGTCTAAGTCCTTCCACATCTAGTCAAGAAACGTTGGGGTCAATTACACAATTCACTGGAGGAAGAGATTCCACAAATAACCCCTTCCTCCATGATGGAAGAGCCCAGCACTTCAGTGTATAAGCTAAGGCTGATTCATTCGTAACAATCCTCAGTCAGAAATGCTAAGTGGATGATCCATTTCAGTCTATGTCCCATACTCCCCATCACCTTCCCCGGAAATCTCCTGTCTCATCAGCAGGACGGATACAGCAGAAGTGGTGGCACATTGGGATACAGTTGGAATGGAATTGTTCTTGGAGTCCTCAACAATGACTCCGTATCCCATGAAGTCTCATGGCATTAGTTTACACATGGGAAAGGAAACCTCCTGCTGATTACTATGTTCCAGCCACTTTCAACTGATGAGTCAGTACGCCTCCATGCTGAACAATACTTGGAGGAAGCACTCAGGGTCGCACGGACGCAGGATGTACTCTGGGTGGAGGATTTCAATGTCCACCTCCAAGAGTACCTCATCTACATCATTACTGTTCGAGCTGGCCTGGCACTAAAGGATATAACTGCTAGACTGACAAGTGGTGAACGATCCATCAAGAGGAAAATACATACTGACCACAGCCTTACTAATCTGCCAATTGCAGAAGTATCTGCCCATGACAGTATCGATAAGAGTGACCACCGCATAGTCATTGTGGAGACAAAGTCACACCTGCACATTGAGAATAACCTCCATCATTTTGGGTGGTACTATCACGGTGCTAAATAGGACAGACTTCAAACAGATCTAGCAGCTCAAGTCTGGGTGTCCATAAGGTGCTGTGGGTCAGCAATAGCAGCAGAATTGTGCAGCCACACAATCTCATGGCCAAGCATATCCCCCTAACAACAATTACCATCAAGCCAAAAGGATCAACCTTGGTTCAATGGATGTGCAGGATGGCAGGAGCAGCACTGGGCATACCTGACAATCAGGTATCAGCCTGGTGAAGCCACCACACAGGACAACTTGTGCGCCAAACAGCATAAGCAGTAAGTGATAAACAGAGCTAAGTGATCCCACAAGCAAAGGATCAGATCTAAGCTCTGCAGTCCTTCCACACCTTGTCGAGAAACGTTGGGGACAATTAAACAATTCACTGGAGGAAGGTTCCACAAATAACCCCACCTCCATGATGGAAGAGCCCAGCACTTCAGAGTATAAGATAAGCCTGATACATTCGCAACAATCTTCAGTCAGAGGTGCTGAGTAGATGATCCATCTCAGCCTCCTCCAGTGGTCCTCAGCAATTCAGTTACCAGTCATCAGTCAATTCGATTCAGTCCACACGATGTCCAGAAACGGGTGGAGATACTGGATATTCCATAGGGTCCATAATCTGACAACATTCTGGCAATAGTACCGATAACTTGCCACTCCCCCAGCCAAACTGTTTCAATACAGTTACAACAATGGCTTTCCCCGATTATGTGAAAACTACCCCAAGTATCTCCTGTATATTAAAAGCAGAACAAATCTATTCCGGCCAATTACCACCCCATCAGTCTACTCTCGATCATCAGTAAAGTGGTGGAAGGTGTCAGTGCTTTTCAGCAGCACTTGCTCAGCAATACCCTGGTCAATGACGTCCAATTTGGGCTCCACCAGGTCCACTCAGCTCCTGACCTCATTACCTTGGTTCAAACATGGACAAAAGAGCTGAATTCCAGAGATAGTTTGAGAGTGACAGCCCTTTAAATCAAGACTGTCTTCGACTAAATGTGGTATCAAGGGGCTTTAGCAGCACTGAATCAATGGGTATCAGGGCAAACACCCCGTTGGTTAGAATCATACCTGGCACGTAGGAAGATGGTCATGGTTGATGAAGGTCAGTCAACTCAGCTCCAAGTCTGCAGGAGTCCCTCGAGCAGTGGCCGAAAACTTCTTCAGGGCTGCTTCATCAATAAACTTCCCTCCATGTTAAGGTCAGAAGTGGGGATGTTCGCCGATGATTGTACAATGTTCTGCAACATTTGTGGCTCCTCAGATACTGAAGCAGTCCATGTTCAAATGCGACAAGATCTGGACAGTATCCAGGCTGACACGTGGCAAGTAATATTCAGGCCTCACAAATGCCAGACCATGACCATCACCAATAAAATACAATCTAACCTGCCCCTTGGCATTTAATGGTGGTACTATCACTGAATCCCCCAGTATCAAAGTCCTGGTGGGTAATCATTGCTGAGAAACTCACTGGACTCGCCACATAAACACAGTAACTACAAGAGCAGGTCAGAAGCTAGGAATACTGCGGCGAGTAACTCACATCCTGACTTCCAAATGTCTGTCCATCATCTAAAATGCATAAGTCAGAAGTGCGATAGAAGACTCCCAATTTGCCTGGATGAATGCAGCCCCAACAACACACAAGAAGCTTTATATCATCCAGGACAAAGCAGCCAGTTTGATTGTCCCTTCACCCACAATGCTCCACCATCAACGCGCAGCAGCAGCAGTTCTCTTACTATCTACATGCTGCAATGAAATGATTCACCAAAGATCCTCAGAGACCATCTTTCCAACTCACGACCACGTCTATCTAGAAGGACAAGGGCTGCAGATGTATGGAAAAATCATCATCTTTACGTTCCCCTCCAAGCCATTCAACATCCTGACTTGGAAATATATCACAGCTCCTTCACAGTCGCTGGGTCAGAATCCTGGGATTCCCTCCCTAATGGAATTGGAGGTGAACCACAGCAGGTGGACTGCAGTGTTCAACAAGGCAGCGCACCACCACCTTCTCAAGGGTAACTAGGGGCGGACAATAAATGCTGGCCCAGCCAGTGACACCCAGATTGACGAAATACAGAAATAGAAATTAACAGAGGACGGTTGCTGAGGTGTCGCAGGGATCGGTGCTTGGGGCCCAGCGTTTCACAATGTCCTTTAAACATTTGGTTGCTGGAATCAAATACAATACATCCCAGCCTGCTGACAGCACTAACGGATGTGGGATTGTGAGTGGGTGAGGAGGTTGTAAAAATGCACCAAGTAGACTGAGACAAGTGGAGTGAATGGGTAAATACGTGACAGATGGAGAACAATAATCCCACAGCGTGCCCTTTGGTGGAAACGATAAATTGAAAGTCTACCATTTGAAAAGGATTGGTTGAAACATGTTGATCTACGAAGGGACTTATGTTCCGTTTTATTGTTTCCTTCTGCATAAACCTCTGAGGTCCCTGCAGCGCAGTGAGTTCTGTAACCAGATGTCAATACTCGGAATGGCATTGGCACGCTGACCAGTGTACACAGACCCACCAAGTGGGGAGCTATAACATGGAAAAGGATCTGCATCTCCTTGTACACCAATCGCTGACAGCAATATTGCAGAAACAGAAAGCAGTGAGGAAGATAAATAATGTGTTGTCTTGCATATCAGGAGGATTTGAGTCCAGGAGTAAGAATATCTTACTGCAGCTATACAGGGCCTTGGTGAGACCCCGTCTCGAACATTGTGCAGCATTATGTGCAGTTTTGGGTTCCTTACCTAATGAAGGACCAACCTGACATTGAGGGAGAGCAGTGAAGGATGACCAGACTGGTGTCTGGGATGACAGGCTTGTTGTGGGAGCAGAGTTTGGGGTGACTGGGCCAGTATTCAACAGGGTTTAGGAAAATGAGTGGAGATCGCAGTGAAATATACAAAATTCTGACAGGGTGAGACAAATTGGAAGCAGACATGATTATTCCCCTGTCTGGGATGTTTAAAACAAGAAACCACAGTATTAGGTGCAAGGCAGGTCACACTGCATTGAGATGAGAATAACTGGCTGCACTCACAGACATTGGTGACCCTGGGGAATTCGTTCGCACCTGGATGCCGAGACACTGATTATAAGGATTTAGAGACAGTAAAGGGATGGTGGGAGAGCAGGAGTACGGTGTGGAACTGAAGGGCCAACCATCGTTACATTGAATTGGTTCGCAAACTCGGTGGACCAAACGTACTACTGCACTTCCTATTTTATAGTTTCCCAAGGTTACTCACATTAACGGATATGTACATCATGTGGGGTAAGTGCATCGAGGAGATTTTTTCCATGAAATAGAATGGGGGAGGCTCAAAGTGTTGTATGACCTACTCCTTTCCCGCTGTTACTGTGCAGTCTGTGGGAAAGCTCTGTAAATGTTGTCACATGCTCTCAGATGTTAGGAAGGAGGACCGTGTTCACATTCCCTTTTCCGACACTGATGCTGGGGCCGGGTGTTCTGTCCGGTTTCATCCTTTCACACCTCGGAGTAGTTTGATACAAATGAGTGCCCTTGCTTGGCCGAGTTGTACGCAGTATTCTTAAAGTGGCCTCAACAACATCCTGTACAGATACAACATGCCACCACAACCCCATACTCAATGCTCTGACTGATTAAGGCAAATGTGCCACGTGTTCTGTCCCACTCTGTCTACCTGCGACTCCACTTTCAAGGAACAATGCACTTGCAGTCCTATGTCCATTTGTTTCACAACACTCACAACACTCACCAGGACCTTACCATTAAGTGTATAATTTCTGCCTTGATTTGCCTTCCCAAACTGCAAAACATCGTATTTATCTAAATTAAACTTCATCTGTCAGTCCTTGCCCCTTTGTCCCATCTATTTGTGGTTTTGTTGTACTCTGAGATAATCTACTACACCACCTTTCTGATGTAATCAGTAAACTTACTAACTATGGCTCCAATATCCACATCCAGATGCTTTACATAAATGATGAAATGCAGTGAACTCAGTATTGATTCTTACAGCACAGTGCTGCTGACAAACCTCCAGTCTGAAAAATATCCTTCTTTCTTCAAGACAATTGTGACGAGCTTCTTCTGTATCCCACGTGACTGAATTTTACTCATCTGTCTATCAATCAGAATAAAATACTAGCTATGAAGAGAGACTGAGTAATTTAGGTTTATTTTCACGAGAAAAAAGGTGATTGAGGGGGGACCTGATTGAGATTTACAAAATCATGAAGGGTATAGACAGAGTGGATAGAGACGAGCTTTGAAGACGGACGAGGGAGATCCAGTAGATGTAGTGTACCTGGACTTTCAGAAAGTTTTTGATAAAATCCCACACAGGAGGTTAGTGAGTAAAATTAAGATGTATGGTATTGGGGGCAAAGTACTAGATTGGATTGAAAATTGGTTGGCTGAGAGGAAACAAAGGGTAGTGATAATTGGCTCCATTTTGGAATGGCAGGCAGTGACCAGTGGGGTACCGCAGGGATCCCTGCTGGGACAGCAGCTTTTTACAATATATGTTAATGATATAGAAGATGGTATCAGCAATAACATTAGCAAATTTGCTGATGATACAAAGCTGGGTGGGAGGGTGAAATGTGATGAGGATGTTAGGAGATTACAGGGTGAACTGGACAAGTTAGGTGAGTAGGCAGATGCATGGCAGATGTAGTTTAATGTGGATAAATGTATGGTTATCCACTTTGGTGGCAAGAACAGGAAGGCAGATTACTACCTAAATGGAATCAATTTACGTAATGGGGCAGTACAGAGACATCTGGGTGTTCTTGTACACCAGTAAATGAAGGTAAGCAGGCAGGTACAGCAGGTAGTGAAGAAGGCAAATAGCATGCTGGCCTTCATAACAAGCGGGATTGAGTACAGAAGCAAAGAGGTGCTTCTACAGCTGTACAGGGCCCTGGTGAGACCACACCTGGAGTACTGTGTGCAGTTCTGGTCTCCAAATTTGAGGAAAGACATTCTGGCTATTGAGGGAGTGCAGCGTAGGTTCACGAGGTCAATTCCTGGAATGGAGGGATTACCTTACACTGAAAGACTGAAGCGACTGGGCTTGTATGCCCTTGAGTTTAGAAGACTGAGAGGGGATCTGATTGAGACATATAAGATTATGAAAGGATTGGACACTCTGGCAGCAGGAAACATGTTTCCGCTGATGGGTGAGTGCCGAACCAGAGGACACAGCTTAAAAATACTGGTAGACCATTTAGGACAGAGATGAGGACAAACTTCTTCACCCAGAGAGTGGTGGGTGTGTGGAATGCTCTGCCCCAGAGGGCAGTGGAGTCCAGTCTCTGGATTCATTTAAGAAAGAGTTGGATAGAGCTCTCAAAGATGGTGGAATCAATGGTTATGGAGATAAGGCAGGAAAAGGATACTAACTAGGAATGATCAGCCATGATCATATTGAATGGCGGTGCAGGCTCAAAGGGCTGAATGGTCTACTCCTGCACCTATTGTCTATTGTCGCTTGTCTATTTTCCCAGGGTGAAGGATTCAATAACAAGAGATCGTGCTTTCAAAGTGAGAGGTGGAATGTTTAAGGGGGATACACGCGGTAAGTACTTTACACAGAGGGCGGTGGGCGTTTGGAACACGTTGCTAGCAGAGGTGGTAGAGGCAGGCACGACAGATTCATTTAAGGTGCGTCTAGACAGATGCATGAGTAGGTGGGGAGCAGAGGGATACAGATGCTTAGGAATTGACCAACAGGTTTAGACAGTACATTTGGATCGGCTCAGGCTTTGAGGGCGAAGGACCGGTTCCTGGGCTGGAAATTTTCTTTGCTCTTTGTTCCTTAAATGAACACCTTGCTGAAGTCCACATAGACAATGTCAACCAAACTGCCTTCATCAATCTTCTTTGTTACCTCCTCAAAAAAAACTCAACCAAATTAATGAGACATGATTTCCCATGAAGAAAGTCACGTTGTCTACCCCGATCAGCCCTTACCTTCCCAAATGTATGTAAATGATATCCCTCAGAATCCCCTCCAACAACTTACCCATCACTGAAATCAGGCTCACCGGTCTATAGTTCCCCGGCTTTTTGGGTCACTGTCTCCTTTTCTAGTCCCACTCCTGCACTGCTCACAACAAATGTTAAATGTAACCAGGTCGGTGATATGGCCGATGATATCGGTCTCAGACTGGGTCAGGGTCAGTTTTAGGAACAAGTTAGGCTGGTTTCTGTAATCTGCTCAAATAGCACGTTTCTGATCCAGAACAATGTTACTCAAACTATGATGGAAAGATGAATGGCAAAGTGTTTGGTTATTTCAAATATATAATCAATATTTCCCTTTGTAAACACACACACACACACACACACACACACACACACACACACACACACACACACACACACACACACACACACACACACACACACACACACAAAATCTCTGCAATTTTAACTTAAAAGAACTTTGTCCAGATATTATTGGAACTCATGACAAAAGGAAACATTGCGAGATTGTCCAAAACATTATTCTGCTTTTGAAGATATTGTACTCACACAGCTGCTAGCAATGGGATTTCATCCTGGGAGAGATGGATTTGGCTGAATTCCCTTTGCTTTAAGCAGTGAGTAGAATCCAATGAATTCTGGTCAAGGATCACCCAAAGGGTAGCACGGTGGTTAGCCCTGCTGCCTCACAGCACCAGAGACTTGGGGTCGATTCCAGCCTTGGGTGACTGTCTGTACGGAGTTTGCACATTCTCCACCTTTCTGTGTGAGCTTCTAAATGGGTGATCTAGTTTTCTACCACAGTTCAATTAAGTGGATTGGTCATGCTAAATTGCCTGTCGTGTTCAGGGATTTCTAGGTTAGGTGCATTAGTCAGGGGTAAATATAAGGGAATGGGTTGGGATGATTGGTATGGACTTGTTGGGCTGAAGGGACTGTTTCAACACTGCAGGGATTTCATAATAATAAGAATGGTAACGATGATTGTAGAGATTTGTTTTAGCTTGCACACATTGCTGTGATGAGGAACAATGAAGGAGGGAGAGTTCAATAGGCCGTTCCTTCTCGGGCAGATGACACTTTCTCCTTGTACATTGTCCAAACTATGTCTCCATCACATTCCCTGTTCCATGTCGGTGCATTATTGCTACTGTCATACACAAAGCCATACCCTTAGCAGAAAATGGTCTCGGTCAATTTGAAGATATATTTACATGGCCCTGCGTCATTAAAAAATAAAAGTGTTTAATTTATTCAGAATACCTGTGTTAAAATGAATGCAATTTTTACAGAAATACAGATATTGCTGGAAAAGCTCGGCAGATCTGTCAGTACCCAGCATGCCTTTTATATGATGTAGTTGTACCAGCCTCAATCACTTCCTCTGGCAGCTCATTCCATACGCACACCACCCTCTGTGTGAAAAGGTGCCCTTTATGCCTCATCAAAACCTTTCCTCTCTCACTTTCCACCAATGCCGTCGAGTTTTGAACGCCCCTAACCTGGGGAAAAACCCTGACTACTCACCCTATTCATGACCGTTCTGAGTTTATAAACCATTACTGCTGCGAAATGTGACTTAAATCAACACGAATGGCTGTACTTTCAATAATCCCGGCCGAAATGCTGAAATTCAACACCCATACCTGTCCTTTCTCCATCAAGTCACAATTCTAAATCCATTTTAATCAGTTTGTTCAGATATATCATGAGACACTGCTGTGGGATTTACACCTAGACCTTTGTGCCCAGAGGTAGGGACACTAGCATCACTCAGCAATACCCATAAAGCTGTAACATTATTCTCCTGTGTGTTTGTTCATCAGCCTGTTCTATCATGTTGAGACATACCTCTGCAACAGGCAGGACTTGAATCCAGGTCTTCTAGTCCAGAGCTAGGAACACTACCACACAAGTTCATGAATTGGAATCAAATCCAGAGCTTTGGCTCAGAGACAGGGACAATACCCACTATACTACCACATCCAGATTTTGAGTCATATTTTAATGCTCGCTTTCAGCTTGGTATGGATTTTCTACAATCAGGTTACCATTATTGAACTACAGAAAACACTTTGTATTGTTAAACAAATGCAAGATATTTGTCTCAACTGTAGGATATTGACTGTACGTGCTATGCTATCGAAATTAACTATCGCGATTATCAGTCGTCTGCAATATTAGGGAAAGAAATCTTGCAGACACACTCTGCACAATGAAGGGGCTCAAATGGATATTTATTACTGAAAACCAAATTCCTGGTCCCAAAACACCGATCACTGTTACCCACCTCTAACGTGTGTCTGCCTTCTGCCTAAAACCATGAAATGGTACCAGGCCGGTGATTACTGCCCAGCCTCTCCTCCCCACTGACTGTGTCTGCAATCTGCCCCCCCCTCCCACTAACCACTCAAGGCAAACCAAACTCAGGGTCTTTGTGAAAATGAAGGCCGGAGTGTGCAGGCCTCCTGGAGAGGGGGAGGATATTTTAAATTGAAGGGGGAGGGGTGGTGGCAGCAATATCACACACTAGGCTGAGGGGTGGCAGTTGGAGTTTAGTTTGAATTAATGCGAGGTATTGGATTTGGTAAATCAAACAAGAGTAGGATCTATACAATTAAAAGTAGGGTCTTTGGCAGTGTTGTAGGACAGAGACCAAGACCGTCAGGTATAATTCTTTAAAATTTTCATCTCATATAGATAGAGTGGTTTAGAAGGTGTTTAACACACTTATCTTCAATGATACCTTTGGGTATCGGAATTGGGATGTCATGTTGTGGTTGTACAGGACATTGGTGAGACCTCTTCTGGAATACCGTGTCCAGTCTGGACATCCTGCCCGTTCATTCCATAGGTACACCAGCCTCTGGGTGAAAACGCTGCCACTTAGGTCACTTTTAAATGCTCCCCTCTCACCCTAAGCCTATGTCCTCTAGTTTTGGATCACACCCACCCCACCCCCACCCCGCATCCCCCGTACCCTTAGAAAATACTTTGACTATTCACTTTGATATTATTGACCTTGATATTATTAAGCTGGAGAGGGTTCCAAAGAGATTAACCTGGATGTTGTTGGGAAAGGAGGGATTGCGCTCCAAGGGGAGGCTGGGTACATTGGGATTTGTTTCACTGAAGAATATGAGATTAAGTGGTAACTTTACACAGGTTTATTTAATAATGAGGGGTACAGATAGGCTGATGGGCTGATGTCTTTTCTCTAGAGTTGGGGATTCAAAACTGAGGGATATTTAAGGCCTGATGAAAAAGATTGACAAAAGTCATGAGAGGTAATTATATTAGACAGAAGCTGGCTTGTTTGCGGAATGAACTTCCAGAAGAACTGGCGAAATCAGGGACAGTAATGTCGTTTAAAGGACATTTAGATCAGTACATGGATAAGACATCAGTTTGGATGGTGCTCTGAGCAGCTGCCCTCTCCCACCCCCTCTCTGAATGATTTCCTGTTGGTTTTCACCCTGTGCCAATGGCGGTGCAGTGGCGTGGGGAGGCCAGCTGAGGGTGGCATTGCATCACTTTCAGCACCACAGAGACTGCCAGACCTGCCCCACACAGAGACACACAGATACACACACAGCAATTGTTAGGACACAACATTGAGCTCATCTGGTAATTTAAACTAAACATAAATAAATGCTCAACTTGCCTTGTAAACTGTTAAAATATGAGTGACAGAGGACTCCCAAATTCCACTGTTTAAACAAAAACATCAACTTATTTTTTCACTCTGAAAGTGAACATTGTACATCAACTATTCACAACTCAGAGCCCATTTATCTTAACTGCTTATTACCCGCCTCCAACTCTACAGACATCTCAACCGACATTTATGAAAATTACACAAACGTAATTTCAAAACCAAACAGCAGCTGTTGTTTCATCTGGCCTCACACCAATATCCCTTTTTCCCACCTTTCCTGGGAAGACTGGCTCATGTTACCGGATGCTATCGAAGTGTCTACATTTCAGCAGTCCGAAACCTGAGAACACATCCTTCCATGACACTGTCTCTCAGTCTCCCCCTCTCTGTCTATACCCCAAACCCCTCCCATGTGTTGACATTTAAACTGATTCCCCCGCCATCTCTCTCTGGCAGTGATGTTCACACCCACAGCACTCCTTGTCAGGGCACAATGGAGATATGGAGCTGTAAATGGGTGGGAGCTGAACATCGTATCATTTCCAGCATGGGCTGCAAGTTTCCCCACACTGGGCAGGGATCTAACACAGTGTTACTGAGCAATGAACTGGGGTGGGGTACACAGCCCTACATGTTGGGAGGGTAACTGCTCCTGGGTTACAGATCAATGCACTGGGGTGGGGTACACAGTCCTACATGCTGGGAGGGTAACTGCTCCTGGGTTACAGATCAATGCACTGGGGTGGGGTACACAGTCCTACATGCTGGGAGGGTAACTGCTCCTGGGTTACAGATTAATTCACGGGTGATCACTGCACAGGTCTCTGTGCTGGTCAGACTGTCTGGTTGAGGTTTATGGATAATACAATGATGTGGTCAGTGCAGCTCCCGGCACTGGACAGATCTGTAGCCTGTGCACACTTCATGATGTTGGTGGGGTGGATGGGGGAAATGTGATGGACAGGTCACAGAGCTTCCAGGAACAATCTGTCCCCAACATTCTATAACTGACATTCCCCGGAACGTTTTGTCCCCGACGTTGTTTGTTTGTGAACGGCCGGATGTCAGTGAATTGAACAAACGATAAGATCCCGAGGGAAGAGATCCCGTTCCAGGGAGAAGGAGACACTGTTCCAAAGGCCCCTCAGGCAGTTAAAGGGGTGAATATGTTTTCCCTGGGTTTACATTTCTTCACGAATTCACAAACTGTTTGTCCTCAGGAAACTGGGAGAGAATCCTTCAGGATAGCAACGTTTCCACCCTCCGTATTTGGAACTGGGAAGGAGTGGCCTGTGCCTGCTCTCGAGTGATTGAGTGCGTGGGAATGTTCTAGAAACTATCTGTCCTTATGGATGTGTCTCTGTGTGTTTGGGGAGGAAGGGTTTCTTGTGGTTTATATCACATTTTTGTCAGTAATTCCGACCTTCCCATTTGTTATTCCAGTTCCAATTATTTTAATAAATCCCTGAATACAGGGACACATTTGAAAATTTCACTGGGTCCCCGATCAAACGGGTCCCTTTGCCTCCAGGCTGATGGATAATGGGTTTGTTTTCCTTCCTCACAGTTAACGTAGTGACCATCTACGTCCTGCTTTATAAAGATTGTGGATTGTCTCCATGTGTCAGACGTTACCTGGGGGCCATGGCAGCGGCGGATCTCCTGGTCATTATCCTCGACCTGATCCTGAGACACATTCCCATTGTTTATTCGGAACAGTTTTATTTCCTGTACTCCGTCCCCGTGTGTAATATCCACGCCGTCCTGCTTTATGCAGCCACTGACTGCTCTGTCTGGTTCACCGTCACTTTCACCTTTGATCGGTTTGTGGCCATTTGTTGCCAGAAGCTGAAAAGTAAATATTGCAGTGAGAAAACGGCGGCTGTGGTTTTGGGAGCAGTGACTGTGCTGAGCTGTTTAAAGAACATTTTCTGGTATTTTCTTCTCACGGCGTCGTATTTGCTGGGGAACATCCCTTGGTTTTGTGAGGTAACAGACGCTGTTCGAGTCTCCAGTGTCTGGGTCACAATCGAGTTCCTCCACCACATTCTAACCCCGTGTGTCCCATTTCTCCTGATTCTGCTGCTCAATGTTCTCACCGTCAGACACATTTTAGTGACCAGCAGAGCCCGCAGGAGACTCCGCACTCACACCAATGGGGACGCTCAGTCTGACACAGAAATGAGAAAACGAAAAAAATCCATCATTTTACTGTTTGTGATCTCGGCCAATTTCATCCTCTTATGGTCAACGTTAATGCTGTATTCTATATGGTTCCGGATGTATTATACTGGGTATCAGTCTGTGTTTCTCTATCCCTTTGTACAGGAATTGGGCTTCATGCTGCAGCTCCTCAGTTGCTGCACAAACACCGCGATTTATGCCGTGACCCAGACTAAGTTCAGGCAGCAGCTGAAGAATGTGCTGAAATATCCCTTCACCCAGCTCCATCCATTCATCAAATTCCCTCATTAATCACACCAACCGGGATTTTGTCATTTCAGTTCAGTGTTTCCGCGGTGGAGCAGCATGTCGCTATGGTAACAGACAGGGGGCAGCGCTGGTTTGTCCATCCTTATCCCACAGGGGGGTTACAGGGAAACATTTCAATGTTTCTCACAACTCAGGGGCCAGTGAGAAAAGGCACCATCACACTGACTGTATATATCACTTCCATTTGTAACCAATAAAAATGTGGATTAAAGCGTGCCGAGCAGCAGAGTGACCGATGTTGTTGTGTGTCTTTGTGTTGGAGAAGCTGAGCTGGAGAGAGACAGACTCCGCCCCAAGTCCTGGTCCTCAGGGAAGGGGAGGGCACCGCGCCCTGAGCTCAGGAGCTGGGGTTACCTCCCTCTGTCCCTCCACTGCAGCCTGGTCTCCCCATTATCTCTCCCCTACTCTTTCTGCTCAATTGTCTCTCTCTCCGTCATCACCTCTCCTCTTCACACTCCCACGTTTCCCCTCGCACACACAATCCCACCAAACCCGGTTTCTCCACCTGCCCACATCTTCCCTATCCCCTCACCCTGACTCTCTCTGTCCTGCTGTCTCTGTCTCCCTCCAGCAGTTCCACCTCTACCCCATTTTCCCCTCCTCCTACCTCCCACATCTCAACACCCCCGACACGCAGCCTCACGACCAAACTAAACCCGCACCCCCCAATCTCGGGTTCAGAGGGAGAGCGAAGGACCATGGAGAATGTGTCTGAAACAGGGGGAGGGAGGGACAGGAGGGAGAGAGATTCAGTCAGAGAGAAACGGAGGAAGGTGGGGGAGAGAGAGAGAGACACTGATTGAGGGGGGTCAAGAGTGAGAGATGGTGGATGGAATGTGAAGGAGAGAGGGAAGAGAGAGAGGGGTCAAGGGAGAGATAGGGTGAGATAGGGGAGGGCGAGAGATGGGATGGAGGTAGGGGAGGGAATGTCAAGAGGGAGGGAGAGGGCGAATGAGGGGATGGGAGAGAGAGGGAGCGCGAGGGGGGAGGAAAAGGGAGGGAGAGTACGAGAGATAGGAGGGAGGGAGGGGAGGGAGAGAGAGGGGAGAGGTTGCGAGAGGGAGGATGAGACAGAGGAGCGAGGGAGTGGAGAGCAAGAGAGAGGAGCACGAGAGGGAGGGAGAGTGGGAGAGGGAGGAGAGAGAGGGGGAGGGCGAGAGTGAGGAGGATGAGAGAGGAGATGGCAAGAGAGGGGAGACCGAGAGACGAGAGGGAAGGGAGGGGAGGGTGAGATGGGGGGTAGGGCGAGAATAGGAGTAGGTTGTGATAGGGGGAGTGCGAGAGACGGGGAGGGCGAGAGAGTGCAGTGCACGAGAGGGGAGAGGAAGGTGAAGGTGAGAGGGAGGGAGATAGTGAAAGAGGGGAGGGCGAGAGAGGGAGGATAGGGAGGGTGGGCAAGAGGGAGGGCGAGGGCGAGAGGGAGGGAGAGGGCGAGATAGGGGAGTGCAAGAGAGGGGGAGAGTGAGAGAAGGGATGGTGAGAGAGGCGATGGCGAAAGAGGGGAGGAAGGGGTTGGCAAGAGAGGGGAGGGGTGAGAGAGGGGAGGGAGAGAGATTAGGGTAGGAGAGGGGAGGGAGAGAGAGAGGAGGGTGAGAGAGGGGAGGGAGGGGAGGGTGCGAGAAAGGGAGAGGGCGAGAGAGGATAGGGCGAGAGACGGGGTGGGCGAGAGAGGGGAGGGCTTGAAGGAGGGAGAGGGATTGAGAGGGAAGGGAGGGAAGGAGAGTGCGAGAGAGGAGAGGGGTGAAGGGGAGGGCGAGAGAGGGTAGGGAAGAGAGGGCGAGAGGAATGGAGAGGGCTAGAGAGGAGGGTGAGAGGGGGGAGGGAGGGGGGACGGGAGGGTGAGAGAGGGGAAGGAGATGGGGAGGCTGAGAGGGAGGGAGAGGGAGAGAGAGGGGAGGGAGGGAGAGGAGGGCGAGAGGAAGGGAGAGGGTGAGTGAGCCGATGGGAGAGAGAGGGAGCGGGAGGGAGGGGGAGAGGGAGGGGATGGCAAGATGGATGGAGGTGAGGGTGGATGGGGAGGGCGAGAGAGGGGGAGAGGAAGGGGAGGGGACCGTTAGAGAGGGGAAGGAGGGAGGGGAGGCCGAGAGGGAGGGAGAGGGCGAGACAGGGAAGGGAGGGAGGGGAGGGCAAGAGAAAGGGAGAGGGTGAGAGAGTGGATGGGAGAGAGGGGGAGCGCGAGTGAGGGGGGCAAGAGAGGGGGAGGGTGAGAGAGGGGGAGAAGGAGGGGAAGGCAAGATGAATGGAGAGTGCAAGAGAGAGGTGAGGGAGGGTGGGGAGGGCGAGAGAGAGGGAGAGGGAGTGGAGGATGAGAGAAGGGTGGACGAGAAGGGGACAAAGAGAAGGGGACAGAGAGAGGGGGACAAAGAGAGGGGTCGAGAGAGGGGAACAGAGAGAGGGGGACAAAGAGAGGGGGATGGGGGTGTACAGAGAGAGGGGGACAGAGAGAGGGGGACAGAGAGAGGGGGACAAAGAGAGGGGGACAGAGAGAGGGGGACAAAGCGTGGGGAACAGAGAGACGGGGACAGAGAGGGGGGAACAGAGGGAAGGAGAAAGAGAGAGGGGAAGAGTGAGAGCGGGACAGAGATACGGGGATAGAATGAGAGGAACAGAGAGAATGGAGGGACAGAGAGAGGTCGACAGAGAGAGGGGACAGACAGAGGGAAACAGAGAGAGGGGGACAGAGAGGTGGGACGTGTAGAGGGGGACAGAATGAGGGGGGACAGAGTGAGGGAACAGAGAGAGGGGACAGATGGAGGGGTCAGAGGGAGGGGGACAGAGAGAGGGGGACTGAGAGAAGGGGACAGAGAGAGGGCGGACAGAGAGAGGGGGACAGAGAGAAGGAGACAGAGAGAGGGGCGCAGAGTGAGGGACAGAGAGCTGCGGGACAGAGAGAGTGGGAGACAGAGACAGGGAGACAGAGAAAGGGGGATAGAGAGAGAGGGGACAGAGAGAGGGGGACAAAGAGATAGGACAGAGAGAGGGGAACAGGAAGTTTGGGAACAGAGACGGGGGGACAGAGATAGGGGTACAAAGAGAGCGGGGACAGAGAGGGGGGACAGAGATAGAGGAGGGACAGAGAGAGAGGGACAGAGAGAATGGGGACAAACAGGTGGGACAGAGGGAGGGGAGCCAGAAGACAGGGGGCCAGGGAGGGTGGACAGAGCGAGGGTGGGACAGAGAGAGGGGGGACAGAGAGGGGTGACAGAGAGAGGAGTGACAGAGAGGGGGGACAGAGAGGGGTGTAACAGAGACAGGAGGACAGACTTGGGGGACAGAGAGACGTGGGAACAGAGGGGAGGACAGAGTTTGGGTTACAGAGAGAAGGGGGACAGATGGAGGAGGACGGAGAGAGGATGGACAGAAACAGGGGGGCAAAGAGAGGGGACAGAGAGTAGGGAACTGTGAGAGGGGTACAGAGAGAGGGGAACAGAGAAAAGGAAACAGAGAAAAGGGAGCAGAGAGAAGGGGAAAGAGAAGGGGGACAAAGAGATGGGGATAGAGTGAGGGGAACAGAGAGAAGGGGCAGACAGAGGTAAACAGAGAGTGAGGTCAGAGAGACGGGGAACGTTGAGAGGGGGACAGAGAGAGGAGGGACAGAGAGAGAGGGACAGAGAGAGGTGGGGACAGACAGAGGGGGACAGAGAGAGGGGGACAGAGAGAGGGGGGACACGGAGAGGGGTGACAGAGAGAGGGGTGACAGAGAGAAGGGGACAGACAGAGGGAAACAGAGAGAGAGGGACAGAGAGAGGGGGATGTGGAGAGGGGGACAGAGAGCGGGGGACAGAGAGAGGGGGGACAGAGAGACGGGGACAGAGAGAGGGGAACAGAGAGAAGGGGATAGAGTGAGAGTAACAGAGAGAAGGGGTCAGAGAGAGGGGAGATGTGGAGAGGGGGACAGAGAGAGGGGGACAGAGAGAGGGGAGACAGAGAGGGTGGACAGAGCGAGGGTGGGACAGAGAGAGGAGGCAGAGAGAAGGGATACAGAGAGGGCGGTGACAGAGAGAGGAGGACAAACTGAGGTGAATAGAGAGACGTGGGGACAGAGGTGGGGACAGAGATGTGGGGGAAAGTGAGAGTGGGGGACAGAATGAGGGGGGACAGAGAGTGGGACAGAGAGAGGAGAACAGAGAGAGCGCGTCCAGATACGGGAATAGAGTGGGATACAGAGAGATGGGGACTGAGAGAGTGGGCACAGAGTGAGAGGGACAGAGAGAGGGGGTCAAAGAGATGGGGAAAGAGAGAGTGGGACAGAGAGAGGGTGGACAGAGAGAGAGGTGGCAGAGAGAGGGGGGACAGATAGAGGGGGACAGAGAGAGGGGGACAGAGAGAAGGGGGAGAGAGAGAGTGGGGGATAGAGAGAGTGGGGACAAAGAGATGGGACCGAGAGAAGGGTGACAGAAAGAGGGGAACAGAGAGAGGGGAGACAGATAGAGGGGGACAGAGAGAGGGGGGACAGACAGAGGGAAACAGAGACAGAGGGACAGAGAGAGGGGGATGTGGAGAGGGGGATGTGGAGAGGGGACAGAGAGCGGGGGGACAGAGAGAGGGGGGACAGAGAGAGGGGGACAGAGAGAGGGGAACAGAGAGAAGGGGATAGAGAGAAGGGGATAGAGTGAGAGTAACAGAGAGAAGGGGACAGAGAGAGTGGAGACGTGAGAGGGGGACGGGGGGGCAGAGCGAGGGGAGACAGAAGACGGGGGCAGGGAGGTTGGACAGAGCGAAGGTGGGACAGAGAGAGGAGGCAGAGAGAAGGGATACAGAGAGGGCGGTGACAGAGAGAGGAGGACAGACTGAGGGGAATAGAGAGACGTGGGAACAGAGGTGGGGACAGAGATGTCGGGGAAAGTGAGAGTGGGGGACAGAATGGGGGGACAGAGAGAAGGAGACAGAGAGAGGAGAACAGAGACAGCAGGGTGACAGAAAGAGGGTAACAGAGAGAGGGGAGACAGACAGAGGGAAACAGAGACAGAGGGACAGAGAGAGGGGGATGTGGAGAGGGGGATGTGGAGAGGGGGGCAAAGAGAGAGGTCTGAGAGAGGAGGGACCGAGAGAGGGGGGTAGAGAGGGGGGACAGATACAAAGAGAGGGGACAGAGAGAGGGGAACTGTGAGAGGAGGACAGAGATAGGGGTCAGAGGGAGGGGGACAGAGAGAGGGGGACAGAGAGAGTGTGGACAGAGAGGGGGACAGATAGAGGGGGACAGAGAGATGGGTACAGAGAAAGGTGGGCAGACAGAGGGGGACAGAGAAAGGGGGACAGTGAGAGATGTACAAAGAGATTGGGACAGAGAGAGGGGGACAGAGAGAGGGAGACAGAGAGAGGGAGAACAGAGAGAGCCGGACAGAAATACGGGGATACAGTGAGAGGAACAGAGACAAGGGGACAGAGAGAGGGAGACAGAGAAAGGGTGACAGCGAGAGGGAGACAGAGAGGGTGGGACAGAGAGAGGGACAGAGAGAGAGGCGACAGAGAGAGGGGTGACAGAGAGAGGGGGACAGAGAGAGGGGTGACAGAGAGAGGGGGAGAGAGGGAGGGGTGACAGAGAGAGAGGGGGACAGAGAGAGGGGGACAGAGAGAGAGGGGGACAGAGAGAGGATGATAGAGAGAGGGGTGACAGAGAGAGAGGGTGACAGATTGAGGGGGACAGAGAGAGGGCAACAGTAGGAAGGGGACAGTAAGAGGGGAACAGAGAGAGTGGACCCAGAAAGAGCGTGACAGAGCGAGCAGAGGCTGGAGAGGGGACACAGAGAGGGGGAACAGAGACAGGAGGTCAGAGAGACGGGGTTAAAGGGGTCAGAGAGAGGGATTCAGGGAGAGTGGGGATAGACAGAGGGGGTAGAGAGAGAGGAAGAGGAACATAGAGCGGGTACAGAGAGAGCAGGAACAGAGAGGGGTGACAGAGAGTAGGGGACAGAGGGAAGGGGAAAGAGAGAAGGTGTCAGAAAGAGGGGGACAGAGTGAGGGGGCAGAGTGAAAGCAACAGAGAAAAAGAGACATATAGAGTAGGACAGAGAAAGGGGGATCAGAGAGAGGGGTGTCAGAGAGAGAGAGGGACAGATAGAGGGGTGACAGAGAGAGAGGGACAGAGAGAGGGGGATCAGAGAGAGTGGGGACACAGAGAGGGGTGACAGAGTGAGGGGGACAGAGAGTGGGGACAGAGAGAGGGAGACAGAGAGAGAGGGACAGAGAGAGGGGATCAGAGAGAGAGGGGACAGAGAGAGGGGACAGAGAGAGGGGTGACAGAGAGAGGGTGACAGAGAGGGGTGACAGTGAGTAGGGGACAGAGGGAAGGGGACAGAGAGATGATGTCAGAAAGAGGGGGACAGAGAGAGGGGCCAGAGTGAAAGGGACAGAGAAAAAGAGACATATAGAGAGGGACGGGGGGGGGGTGAACTAAGAGAGGGGGGACAGAGAGAGGGGTGACAGAGAGAGAGGGGACAGAGAGAGGTGTCAGAGAGAGGGGGGACAGAGAGATGGTGGTCAGAGAGAGAATGGGACAGAGAAGGGGACAGAGAAAGATGGGACAGAGAAAGGGGGGAGAGAAAGAGAGGACAGACAGGGGCGAACAGAGGGAAGGGGCAGAGAGAAGGGGACAGAGAGAGGGGAACAGAGAGAGGGGGACAGGGAGAGGGCGACAGAGAGAGGGTGGATAGAGAGAGCGGGGCACAGAGAGGGGGAGATAGAGAGAGGGGGGACAGAGAGAGAGGGGACAGAGAAAGAGGGACAGAGAAAGGGGACAGAGAAAGGGGGACAGAGAGAGAGGTGGACAGAGAGAGGGGCACAAAGAGAGGAGGACAGAGAGTGGGGGACAGAGAGAGGGCAACAGAGAGAGGAGAACAGAGAGGCGGGGAGCAGAGAGAGGGGTGGCGGAGCGATGGGGCACAGAGAGATGAGGACAGAGATGGGAGACAGAGATGGGAGACAGAGAGATGGGGGACCGAGAGAGGGGTCTTAGGAGGGCAGAGAGAGGGGTTCAGGGAGAGGCAGCCTCTTTCTCTGTCCCCATTTCTCTGTCCCCCTCTCTCTGTCCCCATTTCTCTGTCCCCCTCTCTCTGTCCCCACTCTCTCTGTCCAACCCTCTCCCTTTCCCCCTCTCTCTGCCCCCTCCCATTACCCCCCTCTCTCCGTACCTCCCCTCTGATCCCAATCCGTCCCCACTCTCTCTCCGACCTCCCTCGGTCTCCCCTGTCTCTGTACCTCCCTCTATATCCCCGCGTGACACCGACTCTCTGTTTTCCAAATCTCTTAACCACTCTCTGTTCCCCCCTGTGCCCCATTCCACCATCTGTCTCCCCCATCCCCCCACACTGTCCCCCCTCTCTGACCCCCGCCTCTCCCTCTGCCCCTCTCTCTGTCACCCCTCTCTCTGTCACCCCTCCCTCTGTCACCCCTCTCTCTGTAACCCCTCTCTCTGTCCCACTGTCTGTCCCCCTGAGTCTGTCCCTCTCTCTCTGTTCCCTTCTCTCTGTTTCCGCTCTCTCTGTATGCCTCTCACTGTTCCCCCTCAGTCTCTCGCCTCTCTTTCTGTCTCCGTCTCTCCGTCCCCCCTCTCTCTGTCCCCCTCTCTCTCTGTTCACGCTCTCTCTGTCTGCCCTCTCCCTGCCACGGTCTTTGTCCCCCTTTCTCTGTCCCTCTCTCTCTGTCCCTCCCCCACTCTGTCCCCCACTCTCTGACCCCCTCAAGTGTCCCTCTCTCTCTGTCCCCCACTCTCAGTCACCCACCTCTCACTGTCCACCCTCTCGGACTCTCTCTTTTCCCCATTCTCTTTTCCCCTGTCCTCTCTGTACACAACTCTCTGTGCCCACTCTCTCTACCTCCCTCTCTCTGTACCCACTCTCCCTGAACCCCTCCCTGTGTTCCCCTCTAACTGTACCCCTCTCATTGACCCTCTCTCTTTGTCCCCCTCTCTCTATTCCCGTCTCTCTGTCCCTCTCTATATGTCCCTTTCTCTCTGTACCACCACCCGCCGCGACTCCCCACTCTCTTTACACCTCTCTCTGTCCCCCGAGACAGAGAGGTAAGACAGTGAGAAGGCGACAGAGGGGCAGGACAGAGAGAAGGGGACAAAGAGGGGGAAAGAGTGAGGGGTGACAGAGAGAGGTGGTCAGGAGAGAGGGGGGTCAGAGAGGGGGAACAGAGAGGGGGGAATGGAGCGAGGGGTGGACAGAAAGTGGTCAGGAGAGAGGGGAGACAGAGAGGGTGGACAGAGCGAGGGTGGGACAGAGAGAGGAGGCAGAGAGAAGGGATACAGAGAGGGCGGTGACAGAGAGAGGAGGACAAACTGAGGTGAATAGAGAGACGTGGGGACAGAGGTGGGGACAGAGATGTGGGGGAAAGTGAGAGTGGGGGACAGAATGAGGGGGGACAGAGAGTGGGACAGAGAGAGGAGAACAGAGAGAGCGCGTCCAGATACGGGAATAGAGTGAGGGATACAGAGAGATGGGGACTGAGAGAGTGGGCACAGAGTGAGAGGGACAGAGAGAGGGGGTCAAAGAGATGGGGAAAGAGAGAGTGGGACAGAGAGAGGGTGGACAGAGAGAGAGGTGGCAGAGAGAGGGGGGACAGAGAGAAGGGGAGAGAGAGAGTGGGGGATAGAGAGAGTGGGGACAAAGAGATGGGACCGAGAGAAGGGTGACAGAAAGAGGGGAACAGAGAGAGGGGAGACAGATAGAGGGGGACAGAGAGAGGGGGACAGACAGAGGGAAACAGAGACAGAGGGACAGAGAGAGGGGGATGTGGAGAGGGGGATGTGGAGAGGGGGACAGAGAGCGGGGGGACAGAGAGAGGGGGACAGAGAGAGGGGGACAGAGAGAGGGGAACAGAGAGAAGGGGATAGAGAGAAGGGGATAGAGTGAGAGTAACAGAGAGAAGGGGACAGAGAGAGTGGAGACGTGAGAGGGGGACGGGGGGGCAGAGCGAGGGGAGACAGAAGACGGGGGCAGGGAGGTTGGACAGAGCGAAGGTGGGACAGAGAGAGGAGGCAGAGAGAAGGGATACAGAGAGGGCGGTGACAGAGAGAGGAGGACAGACTGAGGGGAATAGAGAGACGTGGGAACAGAGGTGGGGACAGAGATGTCGGGGAAAGTGAGAGTGGGGGACAGAATGGGGGGGCAGAGAGTGGGACAGAGAGAGGAGGACAGAGAGAAGGAGACAGAGAGAGGAGAACAGAGACAGCAGGGTGACAGAAAGAGGGGAACAGAGAGAGGGAGACAGATAGAGGGTGACAGAGAGAGGGGGACAGACAGAGGGAAACAGAGACAGAGGGACAGAGAGAGGGGGATGTGGAGAGGGGGATGTGGAGAGGGGGGCAAAGAGAGAGGTCTGAGAGAGGAGGGACCGAGAGAGGGGGGTAGAGAGGGGGGACAGATACAAAGAGAGGGGACAGAGCGAGGGGAACTGTGAGAGGAGGACAGAGATAGGGGTCAGAGGGAGGGGGACAGAGAGAGGGGGACAGAGAGAGTGTGGACAGAGAGGGGGGACAGATAGAGGGGGACAGAGAGATGGGTACAGAGAAAGGTGGGCAGACAGAGGGGGACAGAGAAAGGGGGACAGTGAGAGATGTACAAAGAGATTGGGACAGAGAGAGGGGGACAGAGAGAGGGAGACAGAGAGAGGGAGAACAGAGAGAGCCGGACAGAAATACGGGGATACAGTGAGAGGAACAGAGACAAGGGGACAGAGAGAGGGATGACAGAGAAAGGGGTGACAGCGAGAGGGAGACAGAGAGGGTGGGACAGAGAGAGGGGACAGAGAGAGGGAGAGAGAGGGGGCGACAGAGAGAGGGGTGACAGAGAGAGGGGGACAGAGAGAGGGGTGACAGAGAGAGGGGGAGAGAGGGAGGGGTGACAGAGAGAGAGGGGGACAGAGAGAGGGGGACAGAGAGAGAGGGGACAGAGAGAGGGATGATAGAGAGAGGGGTGACAGAGAGAGAGGGTGACAGATTGAGGGGGACAGAGAGAGGGCAACAGTAGGAAGGGGACAGTAAGAGGGGAACAGAGAGAGTGGACCCAGAAAGAGCGTGACAGAGCGAGCAGAGGCTGGAGAGGGGACACAGAGAGGGGGAACAGAGACAGGAGGTCAGAGAGACGGGGTTAAAGGGGTCAGAGAGAGGGATTCAGGGAGAGTGGGGATAGACAGAGGGGGTAGAGAGAGAGGAAGAGGAACATAGAGCGGGTACAGAGAGAGCAGGAACAGAGAGGGGTGACAGAGAGTAGGGGACAGAGGGAAGGGGACAGAGAGAAGGTGACAGAAAGAGGGGGACAGAGTGAGGGGGCAGAGTGAAAGCAACAGAGAAAAAGAGACATATAGAGTAGGACAGAGAAAGGGGGATCAGAGAGAGGGGTGTCAGAGAGAGAGAGGGACAGATAGAGGGGTGACAGAGAGAGAGGGACGGAGAGAGGGGGATCAGAGAGAGTGGGGACACAGAGAGGGGTGACAGAGTGAGGGGGACAGAGAGTGGGGACAGAGAGAGGGAGACAGAGAGAGAGGGACAGAGAGAGGGGGATCAGAGAGAGAGGGGACAGAGAGAGGGGGACAGAGAGAGGGGTGACAGAGAGAGGGTGACAGAGAGGGGTGACAGTGAGTAGGGGACAGAGGGAAGGGGACAGAGAGATGATGTCAGAAAGAGGGGGACAGAGAGAGGGCCAGAGTGAAAGGGACAGAGAAAAAGAGACATATAGAGAGGGACGGGGGGGGGGGTGAACTAAGAGAGGGGGGACAGAGAGAGGGGTGACAGAGAGAGAGGGGACAGAGAGAGAGGTGTCAGAGAGAGGGGGGACAGAGAGATGGTGGTCAGAGAGAGAATGGGACAGAGAAGGGGACAGAGAAAGATGGGACAGAGAAAGGGGGGAGAGAAAGAGAGGACAGACAGGGGCGAACAGAGGGAAGGGGCAGAGAGAAGGGGACAGAGAGAGGGGAACAGAGAGAGGGGGACAGGGAGAGGGCGACAGAGAGAGGGTGGATAGAGAGAGCGGGGCACAGAGAGGGGGAGATAGAGAGAGGGGGACAGAGAGAGAGGGGACAGAGAAAGAGGGACAGAGAAAGGGGACAGAGAAAGGGGGACAGAGAGAGAGGTGGACAGAGAGAGGGGCACAAAGAGAGGAGGACAGAGAGTGGGGGACAGAGAGAGGGGCAACAGAGAGAGGAGAACAGAGAGGCGGGGAGCAGAGAGAGGGGTGGCGGAGCGATGGGGCACAGAGAGATGAGGACAGAGATGGGAGACAGAGATGGGAGACAGAGAGATGGGGGACCGAGAGAGGGGTCTTAGGAGGGCAGAGAGAGGGGTTCAGGGAGAGGCAGCCTCTTTCTCTGTCCCCATTTCTCTGTCCCCCTCTCTCTGTCCCCATTTCTCTGTCCCCCTCTCTCTGTCCCCACTCTCTCTGTCCAACCCTCTCCCTTTCCCCCTCTCTCTGCCCCCTCCCATTACCCCCCTCTCTCCGTACCTCCCCTCTGATCCCAATCCGTCCCCACTCTCTCTCCGACCTCCCTCGGTCTCCCCTGTCTCTGTACCTCCCTCTATATCCCCGCGTGACACCGACTCTCTGTTTTCCAAATCTCTTAACCACTCTCTGTTCCCCCCTGTGCCCCATTCCACCATCTGTCTCCCCCATCCCCCCACACTGACCCCCCTCTCTGACCCCCGCCTCTCCCTCTGCCCCTCTCTCTGTCACCCCTCTCTCTGTCACCCCTCCCTCTGTCACCCCTCTCTCTGTAACCCCTCTCTCTGTCCCACTGTCTGTCCCCCTGAGTCTGTCCCTCTCTCTCTGTTCCCTTCTCTCTGTTTCCGCTCTCTCTGTATGCCTCTCACTGTTCCCCCTCAGTCTCTCGCCTCTCTTTCTGTCTCCGTCTCTCCGTCCCCCCTCTCTCTGTCCCCCTCTCTCTCTGTTCACGCTCTCTCTGTCTGCCCTCTCCCTGCCACGGTCTTTGTCCCCCTTTCTCTGTCCCTCTCTCTCTGTCCCTCCCCCACTCTGTCCCCCACTCTCTGACCCCCTCAAGTGTCCCTCTCTCTCTGTCCCCCACTCTCAGTCACCCACCTCTCACTGTCCCCCCTCTCGGACTCTCTCTTTTCCCCATTCTCTTTTCCCCTGTCCTCTCTGTACACAACTCTCTGTGCCCACTCTCTCTACCTCCCTCTCTCTGTACCCACTCTCCCTGAACCCCTCCCTGTGTTCCCCTCTAACTGTACCCCTCTCATTGACCCTCTCTCTTTGTCCCCCTCTCTCTATTCCCGTCTCTCTGTCCCTCTCTATATGTCCCTTTCTCTCTATACCACCACCCCCCGCGACTCCCCACTCTCCTTACACCTCTCTCTGTCCCCCGAGACAGAGAGGTAAGACAGTGAGAAGGCGACAGAGGGGCAGGACAGAGAGAAGGGTACAAAGAGGGGGAAAGAGTGAGGGTGACAGAGAGAGGTGGTCAGGAGAGAGGGGAGTCAGAGAGGGGGAACAGAGAGGGGGGGAATGGAGCGAGGGGTGGACAGAAAGTGGGGGAACCGGGGGCAGAGAGACGGCGACAGCGAGGGTGGGACAGGGAGAGAGGGACAGCAAGAGAGGGTGAGAGAGTGGGGTTCAGAGAGTGGGGGACAAGGTGGGGGGACAGACCGGGGGTCAGAGAGAGGGACATGGAGAGGTGGTGACAGAGGGAGGGAGAAGAGAGAGAAGGAAAGTGAGAGGGGTGGGCAGAGAGAGGGGGACACAGAGAAGAGGACAGAGAGAGGGGGATAGAAAGAGGTTGACAGAGAGTGGGGAACAGAGAGAGGGGGACAGACAGATGGGGACACAGAGAGGGGGGCAGAGGGCGGGACAGAGAGAGAGGGCGGTCAGAGAGAGGAGGGACAGAGAGGGGCAGACAGAGAGAGGGGTACAGAGACGGGGGAACGGACAGGGTGGTCAGAGGTGGGGGACAGAGAGAGGGCGACAGGGAGAGAGGGGGACAGAGCGAGGGGTGACAGAGAGAGGGCTGACAGAGAGAGGGGGGACAGAGAGAGGGGTGACAGAGAGAGAGGGGGACAGAGAGGGGGTGACAGAGAGAGAGGGGGACAGAGAGAGGGGACAGAGATAGCGGTAACAGAGAGAGAGGGACAGAGAGAGAGGGACAGAGAGAGGGGTGACAGAGAGAGGGCGACAGTAAGAGGGGGATAGTAAGAGGGGAACAGAGAAATTGGCCCAGAAAGTGCGCGACAGAGCAAGCGGAGTCTGGAGAGGGAACACAGAGAGGGGGAACAGAGACAGGGGGTCAGAGAGACGGTGTTAAAGGGTTCAGAGAGAGGGATTCAGGGAGAGTGGGGATAGAGAGAGGGGGTAGAGAGAGGAGGAGGAACATAGAGCGGGTACAGAGAGAGCAGGGACAGAGAGGGGTGACAGAGAGTAGGGGACAGAGGGAAGGGGACAGAGAGAAGGTGTCAGAAAGAGGGGGACAGAGTGAGGGGGCAGAGTGAAATGGACAGAGAAAAAGAGACATATAGAGAGGGACAGAGAGAGGGGAATCAGAGAGAATGGGGACAGAGAGAGGGGGTCCAGACAGAGGGGGATCAGAGAGAGTGGGGACAGAAAGAGGGGGTACAGAGAGAGGGGTGATAGAGAGAGGGGGGACAGAAATTTGGTGGTCAGAGAGAGAATGGGACAGAGAAGGGGAAAGAGAAAGAGGGTGTAGAGAAAGAGAGGACAGAGAGGGGCGAACAGAGAGAGGGGGCAGAGAGTGGGTGACAGAGAGGGGGTGGATAGAGAGAGGGGGCACAAAGAGGGGGAGATAGAGAGAGGGGAGACAGCGAGAGAGGGAACAGAGAGAGGGGGACAGAGAGATTTGGGACAGAGAGAGGTGGGACAGAGAGTGGGGGACAGAGAGAGAGAGGGGACAGAGAAAGGGGACAGAGAAAGGGGGAAGAGAGAGGGAGGACAGAGAGTATAGACCAGGAGGACCCGAGAGCTGCTGTCCTGTCAGAGAGAGAGGCCTGGTGGGTCACACACCTCAGGTGGGGGGCGAGGTTGAGAAGCTGGGGCCTTCATGGTAATTTCAGACAAGCTTGAGAATTCAACACTAAAACCAATCTGTACGGATGCACTGGAGACCTGAAACATCAATACAGAGATTGCTGAAGAAGCTAAGCATGTCCGGCAGCATCTCTAAAGGGAGAGGGAGAAAGAGACAGACAGAGTTCACCTTTCAGTCCAGTGATTTCTGCGGGAAAGTTCCTTCAGAACAGACCGTTTTGAGGAAGGGTCACTTGAAATGTGAATTGTTCCTCTCTCTCCTCACCGTTGTTACTGAATATCCCCAGCCATCTGTTTGCTTGAGAATTTGATCTGAGCTGATCCAAGCGTCACTGAGTAATTCAGTCTGTGTTCAATGCCCTGAGGCTGCTTCTGCTGAAAGTTGACAAACAGGTTTAAAGCTTTATAAGGTGTTGTATTCGGAGGGCGGGCTACATGGGAGATCAGATACAGAACACAGGCACTTCACAAAGATCCTGATCATTGTAACTTTGTGATGTGAATTCAGAAGGAACAGCTCAGACCTAACATTTCAGTTAATCAGCCAAGGGGAGTGTATATGTCATGGCAAAGACTTGTTGTAAAGAATGTACAGAACTGAGCTTTCGTGACTGTATTTGTACGTAAAGTATTTTTGTGAATAAAGTCTGTTTTTGACTGTTTTTGAAATTGATATTAATTTTTTTTCGAGGAGGATCAAGCATCTTGAGCTTGTGGAGGCATTGCCCTTGTCCCTATTGTTTCTTAAATAAACACTAGACAAGTAAGATACTCCCCGGGTATACACATCAAACGGTCATCGACGGGGAGGAGATGGTGGGATTGTCAGGGGGCTCAGTGTTGCCTCACCCCACCCGGCTTCGATTCCAGCCTCAGGCGACTGTCTGTGTGGAGTTGGCACATTCTCCCCGTGTCATCCTCCGGGTACTTCAGTTCCCTCCCACTGTCCAAAGATGTGCAGGCTAGGTGGATTAGCCAGGGGAAATGATGGGATACAGGGATTGCGGGGGGAGGGGGGGGATGGGATGCTCTGCCGAGGGACAGTGTGAACCTGATAGGCCGAAGGACCTGCTTCCACATCTTAGGGAATCTATGATCAATCCAGAGACTCAAATAATGTTCTGGGCCCTGGGCTCCAATCTTGCGGGTGGCTGTGGCTCATCACAGTGAGAACAGGTTTGGGGATGGACACGGCCCAAGGGGACAACAAGTTTGTTTTCTGAGGAGTTGAGGTCATGAATGTTCTGTCGAGGGGCTTTGGGGATAAACTTACTGTGGGAATGGTTTCTAAGGTATTGAGGGAGCACTATCTGTCAGTACAGGGTGCAGATGGTCGCAAGGTACAGATACACTTCACAGAACATAGAACATAGAACAGTCCAGCACAGAACAGGCCATTCAGCCCAAGATGTTGTGCCGACCAGTGATCCTCATGTAAGGTAAACCGAATGAATGAACTTTCAAATTTCTGTGACCATATGCACATCCAGCAGCCTCTTAAATATCCCCACTGACCGGCTTCCACAACTGCAGCTGGCAACGGATTCCATGCTCTCACAACTCTCTGCGTAAGGAACCCGCCTCTGACATCCCCTCTCTCCTTTCCGCCAAACAGCATAAAACTATGACCCCTCGTGTTAACAATTTCTGCCTTGGGAAAAAGACTCTGGCTATCAACTCTATCTATGCCTCTCATTATCTTGTATACCTCAATTAGGTCCCCTCTCTTCCTTCTTTTTTCCAATGAAAAAAAGTCCGAGATCAGTCAACCTCTCTTTGTAAGATAAGCCCTTCATTCCAGGCAGCATTCTGGTAAATCTCCTCTGAACCCTCTCCAAAGCATCCACATCTTTCCAATAATAGGGCGACCAGAACTGGGCGCAGTATTCCAAGTACGGCCTGACCAAAGTTTTATAGAGCTGCAACAAGATCTCACGACTCTTAAACTCCATCCCTCTGTTAATGAAAGCCAAAACACCATATGCTTTCTTAACAACCCTAGCCACTTGAGTGGCCATTTTAAGGGATCTATGTACCTGCACTCCAAGATCCCTCTGTTCCTCCACACTGCCAAGAATCCGATCTTTAATCCTGTACTCAGCTTTCAAATTCGACCTTCCAAAATGCATCACATCGCTTTTATTCAGTTTGAACTCCATCTGCCACCTCTCAGCCCATCTCTGCATCCGGTCAATGTCCTGCTGCAGCCTACAACGGCTCTCTATACTGTCAACGATACCTCCAACCTTTGTGTCATCTGCAAACTTCCTAGCCCATCCTTCAATCTCCTCAGCCAAGTCATTAATAAAAATTACAACGAGTATAGGCCCAACAACAGAGCCCTGTGGAACACCACTCACCACTGAATTCCAGGGAGAATATTTTACTTCTACTCCCACTCGCTGTCTTCTGTCCAACAGATAATTCTGTATCCAGACAGCTAAGTCTCCCTGTATCCCATTCCTCCTGACCTTCTGAACGAGCCTACTATGGGGAACCTTATTAAATGCCTTGCTGAAGTCCAGATACACCACATCCACAGTTCGACCCTCATCAACTTGTCTAGTAACATCCTCAAAGAACTCAGTCAGATTTGTGAGACATGACCTGCCCCGCAAAAAGGCGTGCTGACTGCCTTTAATCAAGCCATGCTCTTCCACATGGTGATAAATCCTATCCCTCAAAATCCATTCTAACACCTTACAGACGACAGACGTGAGACTGACTGGTCTGTAATTGCCAGGGGTTTCCGTATTTCCTTTCTTGAAGAGAGGAATTACATTTGCCTCTCTCCAGTCTTCAGGTATGGATCCAATATGAGCGAGAATGCAAAGATCTTCGCAAGTGGCGAAGCAACCAAATTTCTCACTCCCCAGAGCAGCCGAGGACAAATCTGGTCTAGCCCTGGCGACTTGGCAATCTTCATGTTTGTCAGAATTTTCAGCACATCAGCTTCCTCAAACTCTATCTGTTCCAGCATGCTTACCTGCTCCTCAATGGTTTCATTCACTACAAGGCCCTTTTCTTTAGTAAAGACGGAAGCAGAAAATTCATTTAGGGCTTCCCTTACCTCCTCAGACTCTATACACAAGTTCCCTATGCTATCCCTGATCTGCCCTACTCTTTATTTGATCATTCTCTTACTCCTCACATACGTGTAAAATGTCTTTGTATTCTCCTTAATCCTTCCTGCCAAGCCTTTCTCGTGCCCCCTCCTGGCTATCCTCAGACTATTTTTGACCTCCTTCCTCACCGGCCTGTCATCCTCTAGAGTTGAGAAAGACCCTTGCTTCCTCCACCTTACGTAAGCTGCCTTCTTTCTTTTGACGAGAACTCCACCGCTCCCGTCATCCAAGGTTCCTTTATCTTACCCCTTCGTGCCTGTCTCAGCGGGACACATTTGTGCATCAGTCGCAACAACTGTTCCTTAAACAGTCTCCACATGTCTATAGTGCCCTTTCCAAGGAACAATTGCTCCCAGTCCATGCTTCCCAATGCACGTCTGATAGTATCATAGTTTCCTTTTCCCCAATTAAATATCCTCCCATTGTGCCTGCTTCTCTCCTTGTCCATGACTATGTAGAATGTGAGGCCCGTTGTGGTCACTATCACCAAAATGCTCTCCCATCACAAGATCTAACACCTGCCCCAGCTCATTGCTGAGCATGAAATCCCAAATGGCTTCTCCCCTCGTCGGCCTGTCAACGTACTGAGTTAGGAAACCCTCCTGATCACACCTTACAAATACAGCTTCTTCCAAACCATCTGCTCGAAGAAGGTTCCAATCAATACTGGGAAATTTAAAATCACCCATTACATCTACCTTAGTCCATTCGCACTTTTCCAAAATCTGCCGATCTATGTTTTCGTCAGTCTCCCTGCTGCTGTTTGGGGAGCCTGTAGTAAACCCCTAATGAGGTAACTGCTCACTTACTGTTCCTAATTTCCAGCTGAAAATGTGTTGCTGGTTAAAGCACAGCAGGTTAAGCAGCATCCAAAGAATAGGAAATTCTACGTTTCGGGCATAAGCCCTTCATCGGGAATCTTAATTTCCACCCATACTGACTCAGTAGGCAGACCCTCCTCGACAATGGTAACGTCTGTAGCTGTGACACCCTCTCTGATTTCCTTTCTGAATTCCCTGTATGTGATGTCCCTCAAGGGCTGACCAGCACGGTGGCTCAGTGGTGAGCACTGCTGCCTCACAGCCCCAGGGATACAGGTTCGATTCCAGCCTCGAGCGACTGTCTGTGTGGAGTTTGCACATTCTCCCCATGACTGCGTGGGTTTCCTCCGGGTGCTCCGGTTTCTTCCCACAGTCCAAAGATGTGCAGGTTAAGAGCATTATTCAGGGGTAGATGTAGGGAAACGGGTCTGGGTGGATTCATCTTCGGAGGGTCAGTGTGGACTTCTTGGGCCGAAGGGATCTATCGTTATCCCCTCCTGTATTTCACCTACATACTGCCAGGAGGTAACATCTTCCAAAAGCACAGTGTGAGGTTTCACATGTACACTGACACTGCCCAGCTCTCCCTCCCCATCATCCCTCTCCATTACTCCACTGTTACTGAGTTATCAAACTGCTTACCACACTCTCACTATTCGATTAGCTGCAATTTCCTCCAATGAAACATTTTAATGGTTAAACCCATTGCCTTCATTTCCTTCAGTTGCCATCAAGAGATGTACAGCATGGAAACAGATCCTTTGGACCAACTCCTGCATGACGTATCTAGTCACATTTGCCAGAACTTTGCCAATATCCCTCTAAACCCTTCCTATTCATACAACCTTCCACATGCCTTTTAAATGTATTTCTGTCACCCTTCACTATTTCCTCGGGCAGTTTATTCCATACACTCTACAGGAACCAGTTGTCCTTTAAGTCCCTTTGGAACGTTCCCCTTGCACTTTAAAGCTATTCTCTGTTGGTTTAGAATCCTCCAGCCCTTGGGAAAAGACCTTATCGATTGACCCTATCGCTGACCATCATGATTTTAAACACCTTTATCAGGTAACTCCTCAGCCTCCCATGTTCAAGTGAAAACAGTCCCAGCTTATTCAGGCTTTTCCCTGAAGCGCAAACCCTCCAACCCTGGCAACATCCTTGTTCATTTCTTCTGAACCCTTTCGTGTTCCATAACATCCTTCCTGTGGCATTGAGACCAGAATTGCACACAGTGTTCCAATAATAGTCAGGATAAACACTGTTTAGTTCCCTGAGCTCCCCAGTCTTTATCTACAGTAAGTTCCAAAGTGAAATATTTGTTTTGCATCTTTTAATTCCACACATCGTTGGCTTCATTGATCATTAAGGATGCTGGTTTTGTCCCTTGCTTTTCTTTTGCTCTTAATACACTTGTAGAATCTCTTTCAGTTCTCCTTAACTTTCTCTGCCAAACCTATCTCATGTTCCCTTTTTGCATTCGTGATTTCCATCCTAAGTGTATTTCTATAGCCCCGATGCTCCTGAGGGGATTCCCTTGAGTCAGCCAGTTATATCTGACATGTGCCCCCTTTTCTCTTGACCAGAGCCTCGAAACTCAGCCAGTGTTTCCTAATTCTGTCAGCATTGAGCTGCACACTAAAAGGAACATGCTGGCGCTGAATGCTACTTTTATCTCGGTTTTAAGATATTCCTCCTTGCCAGACTTCCCTTTACCTGCAAATAGCCTCTCCATATCTATTTTAAAAATTCCTGTCTAATACTATCTTGCTCCGTTGTATAACTTGAACTTGTGGACCAGGCCTGTCCTTTTCCATCGCAATTTTTCCATCGCAATGACTGGGACTTTCTGGAAAGACTTAACAAATTCCTCCCATCCAAATGCTCAACACTGCGGCAGTCCCAGTCCGGGTCTGGAAAGGTTAAAATCTCCGACTGCTACAAACCTAATATTCTAACAAATATCTGAGATCTCCTGACATATTTGCTCCTCCATCTCCCATTGCCTATCACTGTAGTACGACCGTAGCAAACTGATGACCAATTTCTATTTCTCAGTTCCACCAATATCGCTTAACTGCGCGATCCTGCATGAATACTCCCTCTAGGTACTGCTGGGATTTCCCCCCAATCAAAACCACCAGCTCTCCTCCTGTTTTGCCTCCTGTTCTATCCTTCCTGCAGCATCTGTCCCCTGGAACATTGAGCTGCTGGTCCTGTCGCTCCTTCAGCTGTGTTTCTGTAATATCTACAGCATCCCAGTCCCATGTTCCCATCCATGTTCTGGGTTCATCTGGCTTATCTGTCCGGCCCTTTGCATTGAAATAAATGTAGTTTAATTCATCAATTTTCCCTCATTGTCTGCTATGTTCTTGACTGCCTTGTCTATTTATATTGGTCTCTTGAACATCTATACCAACCTCAAATTTCTTTCTGGCCTTACGATTGTTTGGGGTCCAACACACCTGCCAGATGAGTTTAAATCCTCTCGAGCAGCTCCAGCAACTCTCCCCACCAGGATATGGGTCCCCCCTCCTGCTCTCAGTTCAGGTGTCTTCCCCCACCCTGTCTGCTTGTGCATATTCAGACATCCAGAGATTTGTCCACCAAGGTCCTGCCCTGCCCTCCCCACCACACTCTCCCCCCCCCTTCCCCTCTTCTCACCCTCCCTCCATTCCCCTCCTCTCGCCCTCCCTCCATTCCC